>NW_008670027.1:6362-38059 GCF_000695815.1 Acanthisitta chloris | reverse complement strand
AGGAATGACTAATAGACTTGCTGCAGTTTGCACAGAATGCAACATGTGCTACATTAAGTTAATCTTGGCCAATGACCATAGTTAAAATATTCTATTTGAGACACCATGACCTGCTCTGCTGGCAAGTCCGAGTGACCAAATTGTTAGTGGAAGAAAATGATGGACAGTGAAGGGTTGTAAAAGGCCAGCAGGACCTTTCTGAGAGTGCTGCTAGTTGTAATAAACACTGAAATTCAGCAAAAGGAGTTTCCCAGCTGGAAAGTTTTTAAACTTTCCTGAAAGAATGTTGGAATTCCCAGTGGTTTCCCCCCTGCAGTAAGTGCAGTCCTGAAGACACACAAGGTGCTCTTGGAGGAGAGAGATGGTGAGCAGAGAGACTAGTGGACCAGTCATTGTGGTGATGGTTGTGTGGGAGAGGTAAACAGCCTGTTAATGAAGTTTACAGCTGGAGGTTAATTGGGAGGGGTTCCCAGTGCTGCTCAGGAAGAGAAAATACACAAAGAGGCAGAGATGAACAATGTGGCCAGGAAACGGTGTGAGGTCCAGCGAGGAAGGAATAGAGTTTCCTTCAGCTGACAGGGAGGGGAGAGGAAGAGGATGGAGGAAAGTGGGTGAAATAATAGGAGAAACCCAGAAAGAAGCAGCAAGAGCTAAAAGTGTCATGGGGGGAAAAATCAAACCACAAAAAAACCCCAAACCCCCAAGACAAGAATTGCTTGTGAAGTCCAGGTATGTGCAATGGGAGGATGTGGTGAAACATCTCAATAGCCCTGAGAGTGTGATATGATGCCCAAGTGTAACTCAAAGCAGGGAATAACCTACTGCATCTGCATGTCGTAGCAGAAATTGTGTCTGCAATTGCTTAGCGGTGTTGACCAAAGCAATCTCAGCACTCTGCTGGATAGTTCAGTGAAGGTGGCCTGGAAGTGCAATGGAAATGACATACAACGAACACGTCATGCAGGTCTGGGGTGCTGCTCCTCCCTTGGCCCTCTCAAAGCATTGCACAAGTTTAGGTCGCTGGTTTTGTGTCAATAAACAAACTTCTGACGTGCTTTTCTTCCTGTCAGTGTGGGGAAGAGTGTGTCCATGTGGGGAGAAGTGGTTTCATAAATGTTCTTTGCATGGGGGCCAGGGAAAATGAAGTGAAATTGTGTCCTGGAGGGCATTAGAGGTGCTTGTGAGGGTTTGGGAAATGCCTTTTAGACAAGTTTGCTTGGTTTTAAGATCTGTGGTGTACACACACAGAGATCTGGAAATGAAGGATAAAATGCACTGAAAACTAAGTGTAAACCATGAATAAAACCAAACGTTCGTTAGTGTTCGGGGAGGCCTTGAGGGACCTGTGCCATGTTCCACCTCTGTGCTTGTCCCCCAGCAACTCCATGATTTCTAAGTCACCAAGAATTTTGAATTTGCTCCTTATCTTTCCTGCAAGAATTCCTGTTCCCTCTCTAAGGTGGTAAAAAGGAATCTTCACCCTTTCAAGTGCTGTTGCTGCTCATGACTGAGCGAGGAACATAATCCACACGAGTTGGCACTGAACCTCAGTTCGGTCCTTTGGCACGTCTTGCAGTCGTCATCTTCTGTGACTAAGATCTCAAAACCATCAGAAGTTTTTTTGTCTTCCAGCAAAGTACCCAAGAAATGATGTTTTTATTGGGCTTTGTTTGGTTTTCGTGCTCTTGGAAGCTGTCACGAAAGCTGATTCCCTCCTCGCTGGGTTATTGTAGCAAAGCCCAATCTCCCACTGCCTTTCTTTCATCAAAGCCAGATCAAGCTCCTCCTCAGCTCATTTCTTTAGCTGCTGATGGGTTTCCTGGAAATCAATGACTGTAACATGGAATTTCCCTCACAGGGGGCCAAAACCTACTGAAAACATACCTGAAATTGGGGGAAAATGGAGTGGAAAAACAATGAGTCAAGTCGACGTGTTGAAAACAACAGGAATGAGCCTTTACTAAGAATTTCTGTTGGTAAATCACTGTGTCTGTGTAAGGAGTTCAGGTCAGGTCACATCCACCAAAACACACCTGGGATTTTGGTAAACCAATAGTATTTGTGTTCTTCTCTTACCCCAAACAGAAATCTGTCCTCAGGACTGAAACAGCAACTTGTGGGGGTTAAATCTTCCCATTGTCAGTTTTAGGTTGAGCACTGTGTGAAGTGAATGACCAATGTGCACATTGACCATCCAGAGCTTCAGGGATAGGTCACTGTTACAAAGACATCCCTCATTCACTGGTGCATTTGTTTTGGAGGGGAAAAGCTTTGCTTCTCCTTCCCACCTTAGTGTTACTGGGGGAGGAGGACAGCTCAGACCCTCAGTAATTTGGAGGTTACTGTTGTGTGTTACAGACATTGGAAATATCACAGATACTCTTTGAACTGTGAGATAGGTTTTGGTTTTTTAGCTGTCTCTGCTAAAATCAGATGTCATTTAAGGAGAGCATTTTTCTTGCTTCAGAACCTTGTTTAAACTCTGGTTTGGCCCCTTTCTTTTTGGTTCACTGGTGTTTTTTGAGCTTCTGGACTCTTGTTCAAAGTTTAAAGAACAATAACCAGTCAAATGTAAAATAATGTCAATTGAACCAACCTATGACTCAACAGTCAACCAAGTCATCCTGGACGTGCACCAAATGGACCGAGGCCAAAGCCTGGAATTGGCACACATCCCTGTCCCTCTCCTCCATAGATTTCCACTGAAGCAGAGCCCAGAGTGCAACACACTGGTTAATATTCCATAATAAAGTGCTCCACGTGTAAATGTGTGCTGCTTGTTGACAAAGGCTGTGACGGCCTGTGCTGGGTGAGGCAGGGATAGGTGGGATATTGAGAAGGAATTGTTCCCTGTGAGGGTCTGAGGCACTGGCACAGGTTGCCCAGAGCCCAAACCCGGGCAGTGTTCAAGGCCAGGCTGGATGAAGCCTTGAGCAACCTGGTCTAGTGAGGAGGTGTCCCTGCCCATGGCAGGGGGGGAATGGATGAGCTTTAAGGTCCTTCCAACCCAAACCAGCCTGTGATCCTATGATTCTATTGCAGTTTAGTTTAATCTTTCACTGCCTTTCTTACAGTGCCATTAATATTTTCCCATGTACATTAGAGTCAGTTTTCCAGATGTCTCCTGCCTTCTTTCCTAGCAGCATCACTTGGCAGCCCACAGGCACTCACGGGGGGATGGCCCAAGCAGTGTGCACAGCTCACACTGAGGGCAGTAATGGAACAAGTCCTCGTTAATATTTTAGGTTCAGTTCCTCTGGTGCAGCATTATTGTGTGCTGGAGTCAGGGCTCAGATCCTTTTCCAGTATGTGCTGACTGTGTAGGATGACCTAAAATCTACAACTCCCTGACAGGGCTGGAGAGAGGTGGGGGATGTGTGTCCTGCCATGGCTGCAGGTAGAGGATAGAGGGAATGGCCTTGAGCTGAGACAGGGCAGAGTCAGATTGGATGTTAGGAGGATTTTCTTCACTGTTAGAGTGTTCAGGCACTGGAGTATTGTTCAGGGATGTGATGGAGTCACCAACCCTGGAGGTGTTTAAGAGGTGTCTGGATCTGGTGCTGGAGGATCTGGTTTAGAGGTTACAGCACTGACAGATTAAGAGTTGGACTTGATGCTCTTAGAGGTCTCCTCCTGCCCTGATGGTTCTCTGATCATATGGAAATGCTGTGATGGTCTGAGCTCGTGGGTCTGTTCTGCTAACCACAGAGTGTCTCGGGGCAGGAGTTCTGCTGTTGCAGAGTTCCATGTGCTGCCACATGGAATTGGTGTGTTAAAGGGTCTGTGTTAGTATGTGTAGATCAAATGCATATTATGTCATCCAGCAAAGCACAAAGAATTCAGATGGCCCAAGATGATCTGATTCTGTGTTTTTATGTGAAGTTTTTAAGCATAAAGGTAGTGGCTTCTGTCTTGCTCTGGTTTTTGTGCCTCTATTTAAGGCAGCAATGGTGCACAATGAGATTAAAAAACACAACACAAAGCCTCGGAAAAACAGCCTAAATTGATTCACACAGAAACGAGTTCTCCCCTTGAAGGTAAGACTTTTTGGCTGCTCTACTGGAGCACTGCAATAAATATAAAAGTTTAGAACATATAATTCAATTATCATACTCTGGCCATAAATGCTTTAGGTCTGTAGTACATTTGAAATCCCAAGAGCTCCGGCTGAGGTTGCAGCTGCAACATCAATTACCATTTATCCATTCCAAGAAAGCTTTGCCTGTGCCCTTGAAACCTTTACGTTCTGGAGAGCATCCAGACGGGAAGAAGACGTGGTGTCGCTGCCTTGCGTTGGGCTCTGGCTCCCCAGCCAGCTCCAAAATGGAGCCGGCGCCATTTCGCAGTCTGGAGGTGCCAGCGGCTCCTCCGAGCCGTCCTGGCACTGCCCTGGGCAGGGTGATCCTCCGGGCTGGGGAGGCAGGTCCTGCAGGCCTGGGGAGGGCTCAGGGTGGCACGTGGAGGGATTGCTCCATTGGCATCTCTGCCCGTGGCTCTGGGCACGTGGTGTTGGCCTGCGCTGAGGTCTCGTTAGTAGACCGTTGGTTGATGAGGAATGAGCCATCAGCTCTGGGAGTGAGAGTCCCTGCAGGCTGTGCCGACCAGGAGGGACACACCAGCTCCTTGGGAGTCTGTTCTCAGCAGCACCTGCTTGTAAAGACACGGAGCTTCTGTCTCTGCTCTCCAGCTCATGGAGCTGCTGTCCTTGCCTCTCCAGCATGT
The DNA here is from genome assembly GCF_000695815.1 of Acanthisitta chloris. Taxonomy (NCBI): domain Eukaryota; kingdom Metazoa; phylum Chordata; class Aves; order Passeriformes; family Acanthisittidae; genus Acanthisitta; species Acanthisitta chloris. The sequence goes on along the minus strand of NW_008670027.1, from coordinate 33,337 downwards.
GGAACTGCTGTCCTTGCCTCTCCAAGACACGGTGCTCCTGTCTTCCCTCCAGCACATGGAGCTGCTGTCCTTGCCTCTCCAGCATGTGAAACTGCTGTCTCTGTCTCTCCAAGACATGAAGTTTCCTGTCTCTGCCTCTCCAGTGCTGGGAACTGCTGTCTCTGTCTCTCCAACACACGAAGCTGCTGTCCCTGCTCTCCAAGACACGGAGCTCCTGTCTCTGCTCTCCAGCACATGGAGCTGCTGTCTCAGTCCTGCAAGACATGGAGCTGCTGTCTCTGCCTCTCCAGAGTTGCTGATGGTGCCAGGCAGCACGTGGTGTTGGGGACTGTGTGTGTACAGTGTCCCTGTCTCAGGGGTGTGTGTCCCTTCTCCAGCAGCCTCAGCCTGCTGTGCTGTCTGTGCTCCCAGGAGCTTCCCGAGAGGCTCAGGCATGGGACCAGGGAGGGGAAGGCAGGACTTCCTGTGCATTCAAGGCCTGTGTGGACTGGATTTCTAATTAAACACTATTTATTTGTATATTTAAGGAGAGCAGAGCTTGGGTTTGCAATTTGGGTTCTTGTAAGACCTCTGGACTGCACAGGGATCAAACCCCACCAGTGCCAAGGTGTGACTGGTTTGACAGGAAAGGTGTTCATTTCACTTCATTTGTTTGCCAGTAGTATATTTTTATACATAAAACCTTTGATAAGAGGTGTACATAAAGCCTTTTCTTGCTGTGAGCTGAAGTCACTTTTTGTCCTGAACTCAGTCTGGATACATTGGTCAAGGTCCTTATTAGGATGTGCCTGAGCTGTTGGAAACATCAGCAAAACCTTGTTGGGATTTGAGGTGACTGCAGCCTGCTTTAGGCGTGTGAGGGGATGGCAAATGTGTGTTCTGCAGACAGAGGGTAGTTCCAAGGCTTTGCTACCATAGGCATGTCCCATATTTTAGGTTTTTCTGAGTTAGAATCCCAGTGCTCCACTGGCAATAGCAACACCCTGATGATGTCAGGAAGAGGCAAAACGGTACCTGCCCCTGACTGTGCAACTGGTGTTTCTCTGCCATGAGTTTCTATGTCCAGCAATGAAGGGAATTTGGCCATGGCCTTCCTGGGTGACATATTCCTCATGTTGGTGGTACCTTGGCTGTGCCATGGACTTGTAGCACAAAACGAGACCGTTAGTTCAAAATCTGCTTTCCTGGCTTATCAGGGGTTTTAATACAGTGTTTATCTGGGTGTGTGGTAAAGGAAACAGTGTTAATCGTCCTGGCTCTGGAAACCAGGAATGCTGGGGCTTTTATTCACAGGATTTGTTTAAACGCTGTAATCCGGAGTAGGTTTTTAATGCTTTGTGGCATCGTGGGGAACATGTCATCAAGACCAGCACTGCTGCCACAGTGATCCAGTTCTCTGGTTCAAATACAAAGCAGGAAAGGAAACTGAAGACTGGGTGGATCTGTGCAGAAGTTCTGTGTAGGGTGGGTTGGTGGGTGCTGTGTGCACTTAGCACCCCAAGACGCCTTGGCTTGGGGTCTGTCACCTCTGATGTGGCTGTGTGGCCAGGGACAGGCCCTGGGGCTGCAGCGTTCACAGCAGCCTGGGAGGAAACATGGGTTCTCATCAATTCTCAGTCTCCTCAAACCAAAGTGAGACTGTTGCAAGAGACAGAAGAAACCAGTGATTCAGGTTCTCAGCAAAATGCGTCTCTGGAATCGTTTGCGATTGGCAAACACACTTCAATTTTAATATGATCATGACAAGTCTAGTGTCAACAGTCTTGGTTTAATATTTTCCTGCTTGAACTGAAAACGACTTTCCTGCCCAAGAGGGTATAAAAGATAATTAATAGTTTCTCTAGTTAATGAAGAAATAAATAAGCAATTCAGCAAATGTAATCAGTTGGTGTACACAGCCGAGTGTTTACATTGTTCTCGTTGCTGGAAGATAAGGAGGAGGCCTAGCTGGCAATGACATGGAAATGGTTCCTCTCCCCTGAGCTGGGTGATGCTGCTTACAGCTATGAGTACCTTGAGTCTGTTCTCAGTGTTAGTTCAGTCCTGAGGTGAGTTGTGCTGCAGAACCAGGATGTGTTTCGGGGCAGCCACAGCTGCTCTGGGCAACCTGTGCCAGAGCCTCACCATCCTCTCAGGGAAGAGTTTCCTCCTAATATCTCATCTAAATCTGCCCTCAAATGCTCAGTGTTATCGCTGTTTTCCTTTAATAGTGCACAGTAACAGGAAGGTGGCATGTTCTGTAACTGATACTGTGGTGTTTGTAGGTTGAGCACATGGGACTGTGCCTGTTCTGTGTGTGCCAGGGAGTGTTGATGTTTTTCACAGTCAAGAGAAGAAAGAGAAACAAGCAAATGTTCTTCTCAGCAGTGACCACCTGCACTGAGGGGAGGTTTGTTCCTTCAGCAGGGCAAATCCCTTCCTCCCCTGATCCATGTTTGTGTCTGGAGGGAGGGTATGATGTCCTGTGCTGCTGTCACAGCCTCCCTGGGGACCCCACAAAGGACCCTCAGGGATGGGGACCCTGAGACAGGCAGGGCCATAAATGTTACCACACCTGACTCCAGTGCTGTGTGTGACCCTTGAGCTGGGTCTGAAAGTCTCTCGTGAATGATTAACACACAAATGGCCTTGGTTAAACAACTTGATTTCTGCAGAGATCGTTACTGGGGCTGCATCTCCGGGAAGGCTTTCCATTCCTCATTACATTAAGGCTTTCCATTCCCCCCTTCATTAAGGCTTTCCATTTCCCACCCCACCTCGGTTAAGGCTTTCCATTTTGCCTCTCTATGTTTCCTTGACTGGAAACAATAAATGCATCTATAGAAAAGAATAAAATGAGGCTGTATATGAATAATTTCTGAAAGTATGTGGGACTGGAGCTCAGTAGCCTCAACCAAACAACACCTTGTCTCCCAAAATTCCCCCCTTCATTAAGGCTTTCCATTTCCCACCCCACCTCGGTTAAGGCTTTCCATTTTGCCTCTCTATGTTTCCTTGACTGGAAACAATAAATGCATCTATAGAAAAGAATAAAATGAGGCTGTATATGAATAATTTCTGAAAGTATGTGGGACTGGAGCTCAGTAGCCTCAACCAAACAACACCTTGTCTCCCAAAATAAAATTTAATGAAAGTCTTTGCAATTTGGAACCCTTAAAATTGTGATATTTTTTCCCCTCTCTCATCTATGCTGCTTGGCTTTGTCTTTTATCTAGGCAAGACTGTAACAGTTTAGCTAACAGTTCATTAGGGTTTTGCTGTGTTTAAAACCATTTCTGCAGATCCTGAAAGGCAGTTTTTCTATCATTACATTGTCTCAGTGTATAATTTCTCTGCCTTCCCTCTTCCTTCGGAAGTGGTTGTTTGTCTTGCTCTCTAACTCTGTAGGTAAAAGATTCCTATCAGTCTGGTTCGCTGTGGCTCTCCCTGTGCTCCCTCCTGGCCCCGTCTCGGGGAAGCAGAGCTGTGACACACCAGGGGCTGTCGCAGCCTGGCAGCTCTCCACACAGTTAGTAAATATTGCCCTTATCTGATGCAGCCAGGCTGGAAGGTATTCCAGGAGCCCGGATTGGATTGCTGGCTACTGCTGTATTAATCAATGTAATCATTTATTTTTAGTTTTCTAAGTCATATCATCTGTTGTCTCTCTTGTGCTACGTCTTCTGTGGTGCTGGTACAGAAAATGAGCCCTGTTTAAAAATTAAAGGTGATTGAAAAGTTTCAGTGGAACATGTTTGGCACTGCCATGGTTTCCCTGACAGCTGATGAATGTCTCCTTAAAAATGCTTTTGTCAGAGGTTGGAGAGGTATAAAGGAGTTTATTTTTGCAGCCAAATTAGCTGTCTTCAAAACTATACATAGAAAGATGTTTCCATCTTTCTCTGGTTTTAATCATTTTAATGAAGAGAAGTGTTCGAGTTCTGTGCTCCTTATTCAAGCTCCCAGCTCCCAGCCTGCACTCCCGTGTTTAATCTGGATTTCTAGGGTAAGAAATGAAGCTACTGGGCTAAAACTTAGAGAAAACAAGGCCACTGAGAGCAGCTCTTGGCTGGGCAGTGGTGACTGTTTGCAGTAGGGTTGGTTGGTTTTGAGGTCAGTGTTCATGTTTCTGGTTGGGGTTTTTTGCATGCAACGCTACAAACTGGAAAAACAATTTAATTCCTTTCTCTAAATTGATTGCTACGATGGGGAAGAGAGCTAAAAAAAGACACCACAACAAACCAAACTGTAGAAGAAAGTAACATCTGTATCACATGAAAGGAAGCAAAGCTGTGAGATCAACATTTTTTGTCTGCTTAGACAGGAAAGCTGCGAGGGAGCAAAGAACCAGGTATGGCTCTTAAGCCTGAGGTTGCCCTCTCATCTCTGGATCCCTTCTGAAATCTCCACGGAACAGTAGTCCTGCCTGGAGCCCCACAGGGTGAGCCAGCACAGCATCTGTGGCTCTCCTGAGCAGCTCTGGCAGTGGTGGGATCTGCTCCGTCCATCCAGTGGGCACAGAGACCTCTCTGGGCAGGACTCAGTCTGGGATGAGCTGGGAAGGGCAGGAGCACCCATACTGTGCAGGATGTGCCCAGTCTGTGGTGGGGATGGGCACCAGTTCCAGTGTCTCGAGCCAGAGGAGTTGGGCAGTGCTGAGCTCAGAGCACAGCTCCGTTGGCTCGAGGCTGTGCTGGGCTCAAGGTGTGTGTGTTGGGAAGGCAGGATCACTGGGAAGGCTGCTTTGTGTTGTAGAATCAAACTGATCTGGGTTGGAAGGACCTCAGAGCTCATCTATCTCACCCCCTGCCATGGGCAGGAACACCTTCCACTAGCCCAGGTTGCTCCATGTCCTATCCAACCTGGCCTGGAACACAGCCACAACCTCTATGGGCAACCTGTGCCAGTGCCTTACTACTCTTGTGGTAAAGAATTGATTCATAAACAACCTAATCCCATCCTAATTAACCGAATACCATCATATACAACTTTGTGATAAGAGGCAGGAGTGGATTCGACTCCTCAGCTCCCTTCACCAGGAGGTTTCTCCTCCTGCAGATCCACAGCCATGACCTTCTCCCTGCTGATTCCTGGCCAGAGGAGACTGTGCAGTGGCAGCTCCATCCTTCCAGTGCTCATTCCTAGAGGTCCCTGCACTTGAGGAAGGCAGGCATGCCGGGTGGAAATCAGGATGAGGGTGTAATTAAAGATGCATGTTTGTAAGGACATCAAATAGATGGAACTGGGTTGAATTACATTCTGCCTTCGCCTGGATGCTGCCTGCTGGATTGTGCAACTGAGGGCCCTATTAGAGCTTGCTGTGCTTTGAAAGAAGACAAACCCAGAGAAGCCATCCCGTGGCTCATAAACAGGGACACAGTCCATCGGTGACAGCCAGCTCAGCTGAGGGACGAGCTGCTGCTGGGTGTCAGCCCCTTGCTAGAGTCATAAAGATGTGTTGCAGCATTCCACACATACTTTCTGAGCACAGAGGAGCAACGTGACGGATTTGAGCTCTTTCCCAAGTTCTGGAAAGAAGCATTCTTTCCTTAGGGAAAAGGGGGGCCTTTTTCTTCCCTGTTTCCTCAAGGTTGACTCATTCTCCTTCATTCTCACTGCCAACCCTTTCTACTGAGGCCTTTGCACCCTCGTTCTGGCCTTGTTCTGCTCTCCTCTTCCCACTGCTGTTCCCACGTGTTGCTGTGTTGCTGCCTGGTGTTTACTTTGCTGCTCAGCCCTCCCTGCTCTGGCTGAGACACAGCTCAGCTGCTCCCCAGCTCAGACACTGGTTTTAGGGGCCTTACACGTACCTTACGCCTCCATGTGCCTGTGCTGTCTCATTTTTCTCCCTCACACAAATAATTTTCCTCTTTCTCTGCCCTGTGGTTCCATATTTGTCAAAGTGAGGACTTCATTGACACATTTATTCTAGTTTGACTTTGACCCCTCTGTATTTAAGTGGGAGGATATCTGCTCCTTGTCTGCTTTTATTGCCTAAACCCTCTTGGTCAGAGCAAACATAATGGCCAAGTCCTTTGAATCGCTGCATGGGCCATTTCTCAGGTGCTCCAGGAATGGGACATATGGACCTGTTCAAAAGCTGAGCCTCCCAGGTGTTGGAATGTTCTAATTTGGGCTGGAATTTTAAAGGTTGTGTGAACGTTTGAGAACTGTGGGTTTTTTAAATGTGACCAAATCTGGTCAGACTTTCTTGAGGAGAGGAAAAGGAATTTTCCATGCAAAAGTCAACCCACATATGAATGTCAAGCCCACATTGGGGAACGTGGATGGTCTGGAGCGTTTCCAAGGAAAGGCACCAAAGCCTTAAAAAAAAGTGTCATTTTTCTAGCTTCATCTGGAGGGTGCCTGGAACCCTGGCGAGCAAGATTTCCTGTGAAATCACTGCAAGTGAAGCAGACAGCACAGAATTTGCCTTTTAGGAGTTTAAAACTTTGTTGGAAATCACAGAACGCTTGGGGTCGGAAGGGACCCCTGGAGAACATCCAGTCCAACCCCTGCCCAGGCAGGGTCACCTAGAGCAGGTGACACAGGAACACATCTAGGTGGGTTCTGAATGTCTCCGGAGAGGGAGACTCCACAATCTCCCTGGGCACCTGTTTGATGCTCTGCACCTCCATGGAAAGGAGTTTCAGGCACTGGAATATTGCCCAGGAAGGTGATGGAGTCACCATCCCTTGAGGTATTTAAGAGATATCTGGATGTGGCACTGGAGGATCTGGTTTAGGGCTTACAGCAGTGACAGGTTAATGGTTGGGCTTGATGATCTTAGAGGTCTCCTCCAGCCCTTGTGGTTCCATGATTTTAAGTCCTTCCTCGTGTGGAGGTGGATAAACACCTGAGGAGGTGTGGGGCAGCCTCCAGCAGGCAGTGCTGGGCTGGGGCGGTAAGGTTACACCTTAGATCAACCTCTGAACTCTGTCCCAGCACTGCTGGGTCAGCCCTGAGGATTAGGAGCAGCTCCAGGGAGATTATGATGGATTGTTTGTTGTTCTAATAGGGATTTTTTCCCCCTAACAAGCTAACCCTTCGTTTGTGTCTGTGCTGTGGAAAACCAGAGCCTGAGACAGGAGTGTATATTCTTTTCCTAGACTGCTGGGGTGAAATGATAATTTACTACTGTGAATATGTATCAGTGTATGGCCCAGTTTGCAGTGTCTTGCTTCAGAGCATCCCAGTAGAGAACTCGATGGTGCTGGTGGAAATGGAGCTGCTCTGCAGGCTGAAGGGAATGCAGCAGTAATGGAAACAGCATGGGGTGGCAGCTTGTTTCAGGAGTCAGTTTGGAAGGCTGGGGTAATTGTGCAAGAAACTTGGCTGAGGAAATGTATAAGGGAAGGAATCCCGACCCAGCCAAACAGGCTGGGAAGGATCCATACAGCTCTGCTTGGGCTGCACAGAATTCCTCCTTGAACTGTTCCAGTCTGGTGCACTTCCCATGCATCACATTCACACTGGGGGCAAGGACAAGCCATTCCTGGCAGGTGAAGACCCTGGGTTTGCCTCTATGCCATGGACCTTAATGGAAAGTGTTTTCTGCTTTGTTTCAGCCCTGGGATGCGATCAGATGTAAGCTCCTCTCCATCCACAACCTCAGCAACCACGGGACCACCTCCCAAGCTCTGCCTGGTGTGCTCCGACGAGGCCTCTGGGTGCCACTATGGTGTCCTGACGTGTGGCAGCTGCAAGGTGTTCTTCAAAAGGGCAGTGGAAGGTAGGACATGCTTTGATGAGTTTAGAGAGAGAAAATCCCTGGGCAGATCATCCACATTCAAACCCAGCACACAGAATCTTACTGGGACCCCTGGTTTTGCTAGGATCCTACTGGAACATCCCATCCATTAGATCACTGATGTTGTCACAGTACATCTCAGTGATAATGGTGCATTATCTGGAGCATGGATTCCATTCACACTGGAAAAATGCTCCCATTCACTCCTGGGAAAAGGATTTATTGTTGTCTTGGCTTTCGGCTCTTTCATTTTATTTCTCTGTTGTTTTTGTTCCTTTGTCCCTTTTTATACAGATGTTGGTCTGTGTGCATTAGACCTGTAAAGGTTGTGGGGTTCCAGTTTCAGGTTAGCCAGTTTGTCTAGAAGTTTGTACATAGAGTTGGTTGATCTGTTGGGTGTGAGGTTATGGCAGTTTTTTCTGCCTGCAATGTTGTTTAAATCCAGCCATGCCCCTGTGTGTTAGCTGCAGGGTAACTGGGTACCAGGGACATGTGTGGGTTTGGAGCATCGAGATTTCTCTCTAATCACAGGGAGAACATCAGCCTGGGAGCTAGAGGGGATGGCACTGGCACTGTGACTGCAGTGTGTGCAGCAGAAGGGATGTGTCATTTGGGGCTGCATCAGTAGCCACTTTGTCATCGACTAGGTTGTACCTCAAAGTCTGACTTTGCCTCAGTGTCAGATGCAGAGAAGCTGGAGCATATTCCCAGTGTCTCTGACAGGATGTGATCCCTCACGTCTGACAGAGTAGTTCTTGGTTACAGCCTTACAGACACTCCTGTCTCGTGCCCTCCTCGCACAGCCCGCGCAGCCAGACTCGCTTTCGCTGGCACCTCTGCACGTTGGGTGTCACTGGAGGAGAGGGAAGGCTGTTTGGCAGGGACAAACCACCTCTTGGGCTTCAGGAGCAGCACTTCCCCCTGCTCCCAGCTCCCTGGGTGCCATGGGGAGCTCTGGAAGTCAGAGGGATTGGGAAAGTCAAGTTCATGTCGCAGTTTTGCGAGTCACAAGGGGGAGGGACATCAGCTGAAGCTGCTCTGTAGTCTAACAAGGCTGGAGTGCAAAGCACTTTGTTTGAAGCAGAGAATCATCTGGACCTTTGGTTTAAATGAGGTCACTGGAGATCCCTCTGAGGACATATTATATGGCAGCTGCAATGTGGCATAACCATGGATTTGCCTGTTCTCGAGCTTAAATAAATCATAGGACTGTTGATACAGGAAGGAATCAACCCAGTGACTGATATTAATCAGAGTATTATGCATTAACTATTGTAAGTACATAATATATAATTATTCTAGATTAATTATTGTATCAAAATGAAAGCAGACTTGTAGCTGAAGTATGACAGTCTGTTCCTCAGGATTTACCTCTGCTTCCATTTTGATTGTTCCACAAATTTTCCCCACCCTTCACAGAATCATTCAGGTTGGAAAAGACCTCCAAGGTCATCAAGTCCATCCTTGGACCAAGCACCACCTCGTTGACCATAGCTCCAAGGACTGAGCACCCTTAATCCTTCCATTCGATAGCACAGATGTTTTCAGGGGACCTTCCAGGATCTGTTGGTTCTAGTACTCACTTCAAGGAGCAAATAATTTGCTTTTGCCTTTTATAGGCATTTTTCTTACTAGGACCACATGTACAAAGAATTTGGTTCTGCACCATCCTTGTCTTTGATAGCTGCCAGGCACCTGTTAGTGCTCAGATCGAGCTGACTCTGCACACTGCTTGCCCAGCCCTCAGCCAAGGCCCTTTTTTCCACCTTTGCCTCCAGGCCCATGTGCTGTGACAGAAATAGTCACAGAAACTGAAAGTGTCAGTGTCTAGAAAGTAGATATGAGGTGTGTTTCTGTCAGCAGAGAGTAGAACTGGAGGAGAGGAAGGATGGAGGTGGGACATCACTGTGTTTATGCAGCTCTTCACCCAAACAGCTTTTCAGGCACCCAGAGACATCTGGGTCAGCTCTCATTTTCGTGGTGCTTCGGGGCCCAGAGCCCTGGTGACTGAGTGTCTCTGGTGGCAGAACCAGCTCCATTCACCTCCCAGCACATCACCCAACACACCAACCCAGATCCTCTCCACTCTTCCCTCCTCCTCATCCTTGCCTTGCTGCAGGTCCTCACACCTCCCTCCCCGCAGATCCCCCAGCTCCTCTCCCTCCTGCTGTGCTCCACACAGTCCTGGTTCGTCAGCATTTTTAGTTCCATCTTCCAAAGTCCTGTGTCTGCAATTCCCAACCTTTTATAGGCCAATGTGCCCAAACGAGCAGAGTCCTGGAGTGCCGTAGTGTGTCACAGCCCCAGTGCCAGTGGCCACCCTGTGTGCCCCAAATCCTTGGAGACATCTCCATTGGCTCACTACTGGTTTCTGCCAGGGTATTTGTGTAGTGTCTTTGGGTTTGGAGCAGCAAAAAACAGTGAAGCACGTTCCATCTGGCTACTGGCATGTCAGACAAGAAGCATCAGCTTCCCTTTGTTTTCCCACAAGATGTGCATGTGACAAGAAGGCTTTAATACAAGGTCATACAAATTAACAGTGTCGTTTGCCCCTAGGAAAGGCAGGAGTAGGTAAGCAGTAAATACAAGAAACCAGTGAGGAGAGGAGGCTTTGTCAGGAATGAAATGGAACAGGTCAGGAAAATCTTCACCTGAAGGATCTGTATAGATGAGTGAAGCTGTGGTCTCACCACAGCATTGAGGGACAGGGAATAGTGGTCTGTGCTCCACTGCAGTGCTGCCATTGGTTTGTACCTCGTGTGTGTAGAGCTGAGTTTGGTTAGGTGGGTTAGGATGCTAATGGCAATGGTGAGTTGAGGATCTGTTGTCTGAGTTAATTAAACACAGAGTCTATGCGAGGGTCAGGAAGGCTCCTCTGCCCGAAATGGAAAGGTAGGGCGTTCATTCAGAAAAATATTGAGGTCCTCCTTGGAGTATCAACTGGAGACACTTTGTGGGAGAAGTTTGACCAAAGCCCTAGGAATGGGCTCTGCATGCCCACAATTTTCACAGCTGACTTGAAACAAATTCCTTCCCCAAGCTGTTTTTCTGTGGGAAGACTCTTGGACTCTGTTGTTAATCACTCAGACTTTGGAAAATGCTTTTGTTTCTCACAGTATTTTACTGTCAAGACTTTGCAATATGGTGTAAAAGCTGTAAAAAACTGCAGCTTTCTGCTCCCCAAAGAAATGTGCCTCCTAATCCCTGTCTGGGAGAAGGATCTGTCTGTTAGCACTACCTTTCTCGGAGTAAGTTATGTTGAGACATTTGTTCATTTAATTCAAATGATTAAGAACAGATATTCCTCTCCTGTTGCCTTGCCTTGAGCAGCCAAGAAATTGTTACTTCGTGTAGTGTTTTAGGGTCAGTTTTGCTCTGAATCTCTGGATCCAGAAAGTCAGAGAACTTGGTTTGTCCAGATCAGATTGAAGAGAAACAAGGAGGTTTCCTGACTTCCAAACCGCTGAAACTGTGTCTCTCTCTGTAGAAATCTTTCTATGAATGTTTTCAGAATGTGTTTGTGAACGTTATTTATGTCTCTTGTCAAACTGTTTAGGAAAATGGGAAACCTGCTGTAGAAGCTTCAGTAAATGTAAGAGAAAATAGCTTTAAAAATAGAGGTTGCCTGATGTTAACAAATAGAAAATAGGATTTCTACCTAAATTCATTGGCTTTGGGGGTCTAAATATGAGAAACCATTGAACCATCAAGCTTGGAGGAGAACTCTAAGACATCAAGCCCAACCATTAATCTGTCACTGCTGTAACCCCTAAACCCTAAACCAGATCCTCCAGCACCAGATCCAGACCCCTCCTAAACTCCTCCAGGGATGGTGACTCGACCACCTCCCTGGGCAATATCCCAGTGCCTGAAAATGTGTTTGGATGCCTGAAATCAGATGGATACTGGGATTGACAGGCTGAGAGGGTTGGGGCTGTTCAGTCTGGAGAAGAGAAGGTTGTGTGGAGACCTCAGAGCCCCGTCCAGGAGCTGAAGGGGCTCCAGGGAAGCTGCAGAGGGATCTGTGTTAGGAGCTGCAGGGACAGCACAAGGAGGAGTGGGGAGAAATTGAAGGAGGGAAATTGAGATTAGATTTTAGGCAGAAGTTTTCCCTGTGAGGGTGGTGAGATACTGGCCCAGGTTGCTCAGGGAGGCTGTGGCTGCCCCAACCCTGGCAGTGTTCATTCCAGGTTGGATGGAGCCTTGAGTAACCTGCTCTGGTGGGAGGTGTCCCTGCCCAGGGCAGGGGTTGGGGCTGGATGATCCCTAAGCTCCATTTAACCACTTAACACACTGTGACATCATTTTTGCGAGACGTGCAGCACAGTGAGCAAAGGTTTTGCATCATCCTGACTCCTTGAGGGTCCTGAAGGGATGAATGGCTTCATCCTCTGCTGTGGCCAGGGAGCTCATGGGTGTTGTGTTTGTGTTTGTGCTCCCAGGGCAGCACAACTACCTGTGTGCAGGGAGGAACGACTGCATCATCGACAAGATCCGGAGGAAGAACTGCCCAGCGTGTCGCTACCGCAAGTGTCTGCAGGCTGGCATGAACCTCGAAGGTGAGTCACCTCTGCTCATCTCTCTAGTGCTGGAATCCCACCCAGCACAGCTCGGGCTGCTGGTGAAGCTGAGCAGCACTGGAATATGTTAAAAGCAAGGACTGCATTTTATGAGCAGTTTAATGAGAGGCAGGAGGGTTCGGTGCTAAAATTTCTCCTCTCTGTGCTCTGTCTCTCGGTGTGTTCAGCAGAAGTGAGTCATGCACACAAACCAGGGTGATTTTTTTATTCCTGTCAGCACATATATCTCATTGCTTTTTCACTGCATAGACAGCAGAACTCCCAGAGAACACCCAGAGTGAAGTGTAAGACCTGTGGGAAGGTGTGTGACCTGCCCATCCTCACTAAGGGACCTGACACTAACACCACACAGGAGAGGGACATCCGTGGGGATTGCATCTTCAGCCTGAAGAAACTTGAAGTGGTTTTGTTCATGCTGTGGATCCTTCTTAAATATCTGTCAAAATCTCTCTAGAAAAGGCAGGTTAAATGAACTGCATATCAGTTCTGGCTTTTGAGAATCTGAAGGCCACATCAACCAGAGATTTAGCAGCAGTTGTAAAACAGCATAAAACACTTTTATTAGTGTCAGCTCCGTTTTACACTTGCTATTTTTCCCTGAGCTGCAGAGATTAATGCAGCACTTCCCAGCGCAGTTATCCCGGCGATACTTGTGTAATCACAATTGTCAGGCAGAATAAAAATGTCAGAAACGTATTTGTCAGCTGCAAGGATGAACAGAATTTCATTTCAGTCAGTGATAATATCCTTTGGTAAGATGTGAGTGGTGAATTAAGGGAAAGGGATACATGAGCCACATGTTGGAGCCCATGTTAGCACATCCTTTCTGCCTCTTCTGCTTCCAGCTCTCTCAGGAGGACACAGCACCAGTTCTGTGTGCTGCAGGTGCCTCTCTGCTCCTTCCTTCAGAGCAGAGGGCACAAACCCAAGGGTCTGACGTGCTCTGTGACACTCTTACAGGGTGTCCCTCCCTCAGGGTGGAGAAGGGATGTTGCTACTTGGTTTGTTGAGGTGTTGCCATGATCCCTGCACAGGACAGGAGGGTACAGCCAAAATCTACAACAGTGGGTTCTAAAATAAACCCCTAAAGGACATGAGGCTGTGAGGGAGTGTCTCCCAGGAGCTGGAGTTGGGCTTTGGACACTTCCATGGGGCTGGAGCTCATGCTGCAGAGGTGACAGGAGCACAGACCTTTGGTCTGCTCACGGTGTCTGAGGGTCCTTGCCCTGCTGGGCTGGTGTGGCCAGGGGCAGGTACAGGGAACAGCAAAACCTGAAGACAGTTTAAACAGTGCCAAACCCTCAGTTTCTGTTTCGAGGTGGAAAAAAATTCTTTTTGGTTTAAGGCTTGCTTCAGTTTTTTCTCTTCACAGTTGTTCTCAAAATACATCCATGATATTAATAATTTGTCTATATGAAAAGGCACTTGGAAGGTTTGGTGCTCTAGGGGTAAGATGCAGCACTCTAACTGCAAGGCATAGTCCTCTCACAGTGAGCCTTTCCCTTGCAGCAATTTCAGTAGACTCTAATATCTGTCTCGGGCTCTAGGGAATGGAATACCAGAATTCCAGACTGGCTTGGGTTGGAAGGAACCCTAAAGATATCTCGTTCCACCCCTGCCATGGGCAGGACACCTCCCACCAGCCCCATCCAGCCTGGCCCTGACATGCTGAGTCGCCTTTGTGCAGCAGAGAAAATGAAATGGAATGATGTCAGATATTTGCCATTTCTCCCCATGGAGGTTGGCCCCTTTCCAGTGCAGTTTGTCTGAGTTCTGGCACAGAGAATCCCAGAGAATAGTGAGGTTTTGGAGGATGGATGCTGTTATGTAAGTTGTTGGAGAAGGAGGTGGGGGAAGCTTTTAGGGCTGAGAGGGAAAAGGAATCTTGAAAGTCAGCAACACAAAACTGGAAGAACCTGGAGTAGTGTGAAAGGGTGAAAAACACCCTGAGAACGAGGATTTATGGGACAACTCTGAACAGATGGGAATTGGTGGTGCAGAAAAGCAAACTGGGAGACAGCACAAAGGGCAGGAGAGACCAAAAACCAGTTTCTTTTATCTCATCTGTGTGATGGTCACAGGTCAGGAATTACTGTTGCTTAAAAGAGAATTACATTTGAATACTTTTTGAACAATAATTTCTCTCTGAAGAGTCTCCAGCTGCATCCTCAGTGCATCAGTCATGGTCACAGCAAACCAGGGGGTGACCGAACGAGACCCCAATATCCACCCTGGGCCCTTTGCACTCCCCTGACCTGCTGCTGGGCTTCAACCCACCCAGCCACACTTGGGGTATCTCTTGGTTTTAATACCTGCAGTGAATTTCCCTGTGAAGTATTGGGTAGAAGACTAATTTATTCTTAAATAAGTAAATAAATACATGGAATCTGCCATGATTTCATTCTGACCTGCTCTTGTCCTGAACGTAAAAGTGGCTCCTTCCACCCTAGAAAAATCTAACTTGATAAGTTTCTCTTAATCCTTTTTGTCATGGAACCATTAAGGTTGGAAAAGACCTCCAGGACCACCAGGTCCATCAGTCCTCCCTTTGGCCCTACTTATCACCCTCTTCTGGAACTTTCTGTTTCCTCTTGTGTGTGTTTTTGGGCGTAGGGGGCTGGAAAACCATCAGACTCTCAAGCTTGCAGGTACCAGAGATTTACACAGCAGCATAATGATATTTTGTACTACAGCCTTTATTTCCTTGAGCTCTCATTTCCGCTCCCACCACTAATTGGTGTTCCTTGGCAGCTCTTTTCTTTGTGATGTGCTGGAAGAAAAGATTTATTGTTAGGTTTTATGCCTGTAAAAATCATCCCATAATTTTTTTGGCTTTTCATGCTGCATTTTACAGTTAAACTTGGCAATTTATGGGGTTTTTCTGCACTCTTCAGTTGGAATTTATTCCCATTTTTTGAAGGATGGTTTTTTCTTTCTGACACCGTTCCTTGCCCTGCCCTGAGTGCCGTGGGGCCGCTGTGGATCCCAGTTTGGAAGGAAGGTGTCTCGGTGGAGCTGGTGGTGGGCAGGTCCATCCCCCACCTGGCCCAGGTGCACAGACCATCTGCCCTCCGGGCAGGGAAGAGGATGCCAAACCACAGGGGGTTGGGGTCTGGGGGGATTTGTTTGTTTTCGACAGAAAATCTTGGATGCTTTTCCATCCATGCTGAGTTTACCTGCGTGGGTTGTCTCCTGCAACATGCCCTCAGGAGCTGGGCCTAATTTGTGGGCTTTTTATATCTGAAAGCAAATTAGAAGGAAATACATTATCTCTACCTTTTATTTTTCGGTGAGTTACAACTATAGATCTACGTCAGGGCCAGGAACAGCCTAAAAAAATTCTTGCCTAATAATTTGTCCTATCAGATCTGTTTATTTTGATTATAATTTTATCAGACTTTCTGGGCTGGAGATGCTCCATCCAGGTGTCTGCAGGAAGCTGAGGGCATGTGCTTCTAAATTTAAGTCAAAGCAGTTCATTTGCTCTGCAGAACACGGATAATGGGGCAGAAAACACCAGGAGGTGGAAAGGAGCTTTGAGCAGCCATTCCATAACTGGGATGAGAATAACAAGCAGCTCTTTGCTCCAAGGAAAGAGCTGTTGCTATTCCCCAACAGCAGGCTTGGCACGTGTGGCCAGTCCACAAAACTTTGGGAAAGTGGAAATTCTACAAGGTCCATAGAGGATTCCTTGTCTTTGGCAGTTGGTCCCTGAAGGCTCCGTCGTAGCCAGAGGGGGAAGCAGGGCCAGGAGGGGATTCACGTGTGGTGCCTTTGGGATGCTGAGAGAGTCTGAGTAGGTCAGGAGGAACTCTGCATGTGAAACCACATTACGTGGTGCTTTTATGGGCTCCTGATTTATCTCGGAAGTGCCAGGACAGAACCAATTCATTAGCTGAGACACACAGGGACAGAACTCGTTCCGTTTGGTCTCCGTTGGGCAGCACATCCCGTGTGGGCTGCCTGAGACCAGGAGGAGACTCCATTAGGGACAAGATGCTAATAAAATTGTTGCTCCAACTTTTTGTAGTTTGCAGTTAACATCTCTGTGTGATGTTTTATTTATTTGGTGAATGAGGTTTATGGTTTAATTGTGCAGCAGTGATTTATGTGTGAGGGAGCTGGCAAGGGAGAAACCTCCTCCTGCCCAGCATTTGAACAAAAAGCTGTTTTCCCTGGCTCCAGGGAGCCAGCAACTTCTTACCCATTAAATCTACTGTTTTACTTTCTTTTGCCTGGTTTCTATACTTAATATTTTAAGGAATATTTAAAGTGTGCAGTCCTGCAAGTGTTTCCAGTGGTAGGACTGGGCCTTGTGTTCACAGAATGTCCTGAGCTGGGAGGGATCCACAGGGATCATCAGTCCAACTCCTGCTCGGGACACCCCAAAAACCAACCCTGAGCCTGAGAGCATTGGCCAAACACTCCTGGAGCTCTGTCAGCCTTGGGGCTGTGCCCACTGCCCTGGGGAGCTGTTCAGTGCCCAAACACCTCTGGGGGAAGAACTGTTTTCTACTATCTAAGGATATTAGAAATATTACATGTTTTAGGATCAGCCTTGTAAGGTACCTGCAGACATTGCTGAACACTTGGAAACATTGACAGAAACGTGACTTTCATTAAAGCCTAAAAGGAGCTTAATTTCATTGGAAGTCCAGCTAGAATTCATGAGGAATGTTTTCCTTTATGGCCAACTGCTGTGCAGGGTTCCATGGCCAGGCCCAGCTGCAGGGGGAGGAAAGCAGCGTTTCCTCTGGCACCTGTTCATCGCTGTGCTGTCACTTTCCATTGTCTCACCTGTGACTTCCCCAACCTTTCCCAGCTCGGAAAACAAAGAAGAAGATCAAAGGGCTGCAGCAGGCGAGTGCCACGGGCAGCCGGGACGGGGCCGAGGCCGCCGGGAACAAGAGCATCGTCCCCGCGTCGCTGCCGCAGCTGACGCCGACGCTGGTGTCGCTGCTGGAGGTGATCGAGCCCGAGGTGCTGTACTCAGGCTATGACAGCACACTGCCCGACTCCAGCTGGAGGATCCTCTCCACCCTCAACATGCTGGGAGGAAGGCAGGTGGTGGCTGCAGTCAAGTGGGCAAAGGCAATCCCAGGTAAGGCACAGACATTACACAGTGTAGTCTTCTCGTTGTCATTAAAGTCTTCATATTGGGTGTCCTTCAAAGCTGGTCAGGTGAAGGGTTAGTGATAACTGGGCTTGCTCATGTCTCAAAGACTTCTGGAGTAGAAAAGCAGAACAAAATGCAGATGTAAAAATTTATTTGCCACAAATTATGCTATTTTGCTTGAACACTTTGGCCACTGAAGGTTAAAAAGTATATTAAAATGGAGATTTGATTTAGAACTAATACAGAGATCTGTTTTTATTAGCTTAATCTCCACCTCCTAGAATCACAGGATAGTTTGGGTTGGGAAGGACCTTAAAGCTCATCTCATCCCACCCCTGCCATGGGCAGGGACACCTTCCACCAGCTCAGGCTGCTCCAAGCCCCATCCAACCTGGCCCGGAACACCATCTCAGGGATGGAGCAGCCACAGCTTCTTGGAGCAGTAGATCATTATTTCTTGGCTATTTTTAGCAGTGAGGTTCTGTTTCAGACACTGGTGCTGCTGTGATGGCTCATCTGGCTCTGTGTTCATGGGTGGTTCTTACTCCCTCTCAGTATCTGCAGTTTTTTCCTGACTGGGAGCAGGTGTTTGAGCACCAGTTCCAGGGTGGAGGTCAAGATGTTCATTTTCTCTCCAGCTCTGTAGCTACATGGTTAGACTGACTCTTACCTGGGGATCAGGGAGGTTTGTTGCTGTTTTGGCTCCCACCTGAAGACACAGTTAGACACGGAAGAAGTGATGTCGGATCTCAGCCTTGGCCATAGCACATGGCATCTGCCTGGGGAGAGGCCAGGGCCAAGGAAAGCTGAAGATCTGTTTATTCCTGCAGAACAAAGACCAGTGTTTATCTCCCTCTCACTCCTGTCAGTGCTGTTAGCTACCTGTTCTCAGAAACCCTGGCAAAAACACCTCTGTGACGCATGCGTTGCCCAAAAATAACATCACAGAACAGGTCTGCCAAAGAGGGAAAAAAAGAAGAAAGTCTGATAATGAGATTTATGAGTCATAACAGCTTTGCTTTGAGCAGAGGAAATAAATTAGCAGTGGGAAAGAAAGGCTGGAAAACTCAAGTGTATCTGTGTCCAGCAGAGCTGGGACTGCAGAGGTGTGTGTCTCTCCTAGCTGGCAAGGTGGAGATCAGTCAGGGGTTGGGCTTGACGACCTCAGAGGTGTTTTCCAAGCTGGATGATTCTGTCAGGGCTCCTGACACTGGGCAGTTACTCTGGATTAGCTCAGTTTCCTCTAGGAGAGGTTCACATGCACACACTTCCTTCTGGGACAGGTCCTTAGGAGACCGTCTGGTATTCCCAAACCTCACACACTTCCTTCTGGGACAGGTCCTTGGGAGACCATCTGGTATTCCCAAACCCGAATTTAGATACCACTTCATCAAACACTTCCATGTTCATTATCTCTGCTGAAGTTTCCCTAATTAGCCAAACCCTTCAGGTTACAGCATATGCTCTCAATGAAAATGCCAATCCCCTCTTTAATAACTGCATTAATAGCAGCTACTCTTATCATTCTTATCTCCCCTCCTTTGTTTGCTGAGGTGGTTCCTCAGAGTGTTTAATTTGTGGATCCTGCTCCTGGTTGTGCCTCACCAGCCAGGCTGTCACCAGCCAGCACTCCCTGCCAGGCCCCTTACTCGGGATTTCAAAATAGCCTTTTCCTGAGCAGGGTTTGAGCACAGATTGCAAGGTTTGGCCCAGTAAATTGGAACCACTTCAAAACCCTCTGCCTGTGTTTTCGAAGCAGTAACTGGTCGTCCCTGCTGCCCCCAAAACCAGGAGCTGTCTGGAGCTGTGAGACACACCAAGTTTGTTACATATTCCTCCCCTGTCTGTTGGCACATCCTCAGGAAGCAGCTTTTTAGATGCTATGAGCTCTTTAGATGTCAGATGCTTAATAAAGTTTGATAAAATCAGCTCGAGTTCAGGCTTCAAGAATGATTCAGTGTGGCACAAGAGTTTCCTCCTGACTGTGGGCAGGATCTAGCAGGAACTCGTGCTGCAAATCTGAAGCTCTTGGTGTTTTCAGCCCCTCGGAGGGATCACTTGTCAGATTTTAGCCATTCCCTCATTGTTCTGTTGCCTCTATTGATGTGACACATGAGACTCAAAGCAGTTAGTGCTGGTAACTTATGCAATGCTTATTCTCTAAGTTCAGTGCACAATTGTTGTTGAATAGGATCAGAATTTGACATTAAGTTCGTTGTCTAGTGAACTGCTCTCATGAAGAGTGACAAACCCTGTTATTTTTGGAAGGCAGCCCAGGAATTACAGAGTATGAGAAATGTAACTGTTGCCTTTTAGGATCTGACTGACCATCGGGGCCAGAGAAGCACACACAGAGATACTGTGACTTTTTAAGATCACATCACCTTTTCCCCCCTGCAGTACTCATTCACTGATCACACAGCAGTTGTGCTGCCCACACCCTGTCCCTTCTCCAAGTCAGACAAGATTTGTCCTTCGTTTGTTGGTTTTTTCACCTGACACCTTCACTCCCCAATTTCTACTCCTCCAGGTTTCCGCAATCTGCACCTGGATGACCAAATGACCCTCCTGCAGTACTCCTGGATGTTCCTGATGGCCTTTGCTCTAGGCTGGAGGTCATACAAGCAATCCAATGGCAACCTGCTGTGCTTCGCCCCAGACCTGATCATTAACGAGTGAGTAAGAGCCGCCGCGCTCGGGGCACTGAGTCACCCGAGCATGGAGCAGCCTCTCTCTGGCAACTTGTTTGCCTTTCAGCAGCTTGCTTAGGGCTTTAACTAAGTCAAACCCAAGGAAGGTAATTGAGATATTAAGTGTATTTATATCCAGAAGTTTTTGTGGGAGGTGTTTGTGCTTGAACGTTCCATATTGTGACTGTTCCTGCACCATTCACTAGAGTCACTCGTTTTGTCAGAGCCACAACAGTCACAGCTAAAAATATGTCTAGGATGGAGAGGAGAGTTTGGCAAATTGCATAATGCTCTGTCTGGTGAGTGTGTAGAAGTGGTGGCATGGCCCTGCCAGTTTCTAGCTGTTTCTGATCCCTTAAACATTTGTGTCTGAGCCTGGTTAAAACAGGGCTCAAAAGTCAAGGTGGAAGAACCCCATGGATGTAAATGTTCCTGTTGAACTTTGTTACCGATTTTCAAGAAAAGTGGAATTTTCTGGAATGTTTGGACACCTTTTTTCGTGCACCACACATCATTTTCCTTGCATTTTTCCAAGCTTGTGTTGTGCAGTAACTGTGGAGGAAGGAAAGAGGGAATTTGGGGTTGTTGAGGTGATTGGATCTTGCTCCTGTCTCTGTTTTCTGGTGCTAAGACGGAGGCAATGCCACTGCCATTTTTTGACACAGCCTTAATACTTTTGGTCCTGTTGCACTTCATAACCACAAAATACTTAACAGCTAGACCTTCTATAATGTCATGTATCTGCTCAAGCATCTGAGCAGCATCAACATTTCATGCCTTTATCCTTGCACCAGCCCTGTCCAGCATCATCTTGGTATAGTCACTTCTTGCTTAGACAGAGTAGCAAGATCCACTAGCTGATGCAGTCTGTAGTGGGAAAGAGGATTAAATTCTGGTCTTCTGAAGTCTTAAGCTGCCAGTTCAGTCTTTAGCTCAGTCTCCTCCTGACAATGGAATATTTATTGGCTATTCCACTTCTGTGTCTGTAACCTATTCATTCTTTATGGAGCTATGTCTGTACTGTAACACTGCAACACTGTACACAATATCTGTGGGTTTATATACACACACACAAAACTCGTTTCAAGTTGGTGAAAAGTTTGGCAGCTTAATGAGTCTTGGACTTTAGGCCATCATTTAGTACTTGGAAATGGTTTAAACCTGTGATTCTGCAGTATTGTATAACTGTTTCCCCAGTGTGTGTCAAAACATGCCCTGCTGGAACTGGCACTGGTGCCGTATCAGCTTTTGGCCTCTGGGTATGTCACAGTGTGCCCGAAATTACAGCGAGCACAGTTGTGTTCATCAAGCAGCAAATGCCATTTAATTGCTGCCCAGCTTGAGAAGGAAGTTCCTGGAAGTCCTGGGCCTTGGGATTTTGACTCTGGATGCATATGCTCATCCTGCTCCTCAGTGTGAGGTCACCTCTGTGGTCTCATTTGTCCTTATAGCAAATCTGATCTGCCATACAGAATGTCAAGAGATTACAGTTTTGTAAGCAGTGTTTTGTCAGGTCTCTTATTCCCCAGATTTTTTTCCCCAGCATTCTTCTGAACTCATTTTGTGGAGTCGGTGTCATCTGGTTCTCACAACACCAGCATCTTGTTTACTGGGTTTTAGTCTTTCGCAGACTTTGCTGAACCAAGTGACTCACAGCAGTGTTGAAAACCATCACGTGCTTTTGTCATGCACACGCATCCCCCACAGCCAGCACGTATGTGTTTCAGCCACAGTCCTGAGCTCTGTGCTCTGGGGTGGACCAGATGACCCACTGTGGTCCCTTCCAACCTAACTGGTTCTGTGGCTGTTCCGTGGGCTCTGGACTGTGTGGGAACACCTCCAGTGCCCCATGGGTGTTCCCTTTGGAGCTGGGTACTAGCGCAGAGGAGCACCAGGTACTTGCAGCACAAGGTGATGGACCAGATGTGCAGTCACTAAAGCAGAATCACTTCACAGTGATAACTGCTGTCAGTCAGCTCGTTGAGTCTCGGGTTATGTGACTGCATTTATGCATGTCAGCAGGGAGCAGAAGCTTTGCCAGTGTCACCAGGGAGCTCCCAGGGCCCATCCCAGGCTCTGCCTCCTGCCCCAGTGGCTCCCAAGCTGCCATGGGGTGTAGGCAGCTGCCAGGCCTTAGCTCTTCCCTGGCATTGCCAGTCCTGGTTATCCCAGAGCTCTAGTGGGAACCCAGTGTGGGTCTGTGGTAGTTTCAGCTGAGCAGGCAGCGTGTGGTGTCCTCACTGAGAACAATGTCTAGTTGAATTAGCTAAGCACAGCACCGAGTTGAAGTATTATATCTGGTTTATGTGTGGGCAAATGAATCCATGGGGTTGGAAAAGCATGGAGGGGAACCAGGAGCCTGGGCAAGAAGAGAGAGAGAGCCCCGAGGCTCTGCCCCTGGCTGGGTCCCCATCCCTGCTGGGAGCAGCTCATGTGCCCTGGCCAGGAGACCTGGAGGGAACGTCTGGCAGCGGCTGTGCCAGGGCCAGGCAGTGACTCAGCCTCCTCGTGCTGTGCCTGGCCCTGCTGCCCTGTGGGCAGCACACAGAACCCCTCGCTCAGGGCAGGGGCTGGGGCTGCCCCTTCTTCAGGCACCTACAGTTCACACGTGGCCCAAGGTCTCTGTGCCTTCCTATGGACTCTGAGCCGTGTAGATGTGGCTGCTCCTACAGACAGAAACAAAAGCCAGGCTGGCCCATTTCATAACGTTCATTTTAACCTTCTGCCCAGAAATGGGCCTAGTTTTACTGGAGGAAAAACTGCTGAGCCCTGTCAGAGAATGTGTTTGAATTACTCAATTTGAAATATGTGAGATGCCCTTTGATACAGCCCCGAGAGGTCAGGGGAGCGTTTGCCAACCGGCCAAATAGTGGCTTTGTGTCAAGTGCCCTGAGAAACATCCCATGGCCCAACATTGCCCTTACTCCTGTTTCATGCAGCTTTACCTTAGGTGCACTCTGTGCTCGTGCTGTGACTCCTTGATTTGGAATGCCAACCTAAGGGCAGCGTTTCTGCGCTCGTGTGTGCCCACATGTAGGCACAGGGCAGTGCCACATGTAGTCCTGTCCCACCAGAGGGATTGTCCAGCTGCATTTGGAAGTGGTGGGGCTTTACACTTGTACTTGGTCTGGTTTAGTACTGTTCCCAGAGTTTGCATTTCTGTCTTTCAAAACGCACCAGAATTCCCACTCATGCTCAGGGGCTGCTTCTTTCCACTCAGGGTTTCCTGGGATGCTGTGAGGGTATGTTGTATAATCCTCCTGCAGGGCTAATGGAGGGAGAATGGAACACTGATAGCAGCTTTGGAGGAATTGTCATTTCATGGCTAAATCTTACCCTTAACTTCGCAGGGATCCCATTTTGTGTCTGCAGATTACAATGTTGAATAGGTGATGTCTTAGGGAGGTGACACATCGTTAACGAAAAATACAGTTCTAACATCCCTGCAGAGGGATTGTGTGCTCATTGCTTATGAAACAGATTATTTTGCCTGTCTCTCCTCTACAAAAAATACCATGAGAAAGCATAAATCTATCTCACTCTTCAGAATTAATCTGTTCATTTCCCACCCAAAACTAATTCCACAACACTGACAGTAACCAGCTGCAGCAGCACACGTAGAGGGGATTGGTGTGATGAGGTACTAAATAAAAGGAATGTCTTGGTGCAAGGTTTCATTAAACTAGGGAAAAAAATGAAAGGGGCAGATAAAAACATAATGTTTGTTATTCTGATTCCAAGATTTTCCTCTGGTTGTCAACATGACTTTCCATTTGTGGTTAGAAACCTGATTATTGCAGTTCACAGGTCATGAAATTTGATTGCAGTGCTAGTCATTGCCTTACAGACGTGGAACGATGTGAGTGTAAAGTCACTTTGAAAACTGGGAAGCTGCAGAAAGTTAGTGCTATTAGTAGGGAGTTAAATGTGTTGAAAGACTTGGAGAAATCTCAGGTCCAGTGTAGCAAACCATCATGTTTCCTTAGGCAGATGAAATCCTTCGGCCCTGCCAGGCTTGGATAACTCTGTTCCACAGCGACTGAGCCTGGTTTGATGTCAGGTTGTGCAGCACTGTGGTGCTGGCTGTGGACAGCAGAGCTTGCTGGTGGGTCCCTGGTGCAGACAGACCTCCTTTGTCACACTGGGGCTCCTCGTCCTGAGCTCTGGGCCAATGTTCATCTGTGTGCCCAGGGCAGACAGCTCTGCTCTCTGCCGAGGGAGCATCGCTTTGCTGTGCCATAGCTCACGGAGCAGTTCCTCAGTGCCTCTGCACCCCCTGCCCAGGGCAGCCTGGGGAGAGCCACACTTGCACCTTCGGATGTCTGGGTATCTCAGTAATCTCTGCTTTTGTCCCTCAGGCAGAGGATGAACCTCCCGTGTATGTATGAACAATGCAAACACATGCTCATGGTCGCCCGAGAGCTCTCACGGCTTCAAGTCTCCTACGAGGAGTATCTCTGCATGAAGACATTGCTCCTCCTCTCTACAAGTAGGTGAACAGTTTCATACCTGTGTGAACACCCTAAGTTTAACTCACAGCATGTCCATGCTTAGCTTAAACTCTGCTAGGCATCTAAATAGCATGGAAAATGCAACAAGTTGCACCTCAGCATGGGGAAGAACTTCTTTCCGTGGAGGTGGCAGAGCACTGGAACAGGTGTCCAGGGAGGGCATGGAGTCTCCCTCTCGAGACATTCGAAACCTTGGATAAGGGGGAATAGCCTGGGATATTGGGAAGGAATTCCTCCCTGTGAGTTCATTACACTGAGGGTGTAAACATGCCTTGTCTTTTGTATTTCCAGTGAGTAACAGCATTAATTCTTCTACAGAAATGAGGAGCTGATCCCTCTGGGCTGTTCCCTGGTGGGAGCAGGAGGAGGCTGTGCCCCAGTGCTGCTGGCACTGCAGGCAGTGGGTGACAGGGACACTGCACTGCTGTGGCCAGTTCTGCCCTCCCCGGTGCCTCGGGAGCAGTGTGGGGCACTGTGTGCCCTGGCTGGTCCCCCAGGCCTGACGCCCCAGCACCCTGGCAGGGCCTGGCACAGCCTCTGTGCCAAGCCCAGAACTGGGACAAGGGCTCTTTGAGAGGAAACCTCGAGCCTCTCGCAGCCGTGGGCTTTGTAGGAACTTAAAACTTCCCCGAAACTGCAGACTTAGAACAGTTTCTGTTTGATTCTGAAATCTCTCCCAAAAATTCCTCAAGTGTTTTTCTGGGTGTGGTGGAGGCCAGCTTTGCTTAGAGGAACTGGAAGTTTCCTTAGAGAGATTTCCACGGCAGAAGTGGCGAAGAGGCAGTGGCAGAGCTCAGCTGGGGGAGTGAGGTTGGGCAGGCCCTGAGTTACCCAGTGAGGGAAGACAATAAAATACATCTTCACGTTTCATTGAGTACATACATTGTGTGAGTGGCACATTGTAGAACTCTGGGGAGTTGAATAGCTGAAATTTGTATAGCTCTTTAATCCACAGCTTCACAACTTTTGTTTGTTTATTGTGTGTCTGTGTGAAGTTCTCCAAGAGGAGGAGGAGTGAAACAGGAAGCCCACACGGGTCTAGACACGTAGCACACACAGACGTAGCTCACAGACCTTTTCCCTTTGAATTACTGAAGCAGCAGTTGGCAGGTGTCACCTCCTGTGTAGACAAGGCAGACAAGACACTTCACTCCAGCTCCTCTCAGGTGGTGGCAGTGCAGTGAGGGTTGGATTTCCTAAGGAAGTCAATGTGCTTTGTGGCCTCTTTCCTCCCCTCCTGCTTTGTCTCAGCTCTTTCTCTTCTCTCTCTTCAGCTTTTTCCATTCACTTCACCAAGGTGTCCAAAGGCTTCAAGTGAAGCATCTTAAGGACCACTGGAGTCCATGTGCTTGATTTGTCTGGGTTAGCCTTTAGAAGGACCATCCTCATAGGAGGACACAAGCACAGGGACTGAACCTGGGTTTGAGTCCTCACACCATGTGTTTCTGACCCCAGTGCCTCATCTGTTCAGTGTCCATGTCCCAACCTTATTCCACAGAGCTCTGCCCAAGTCCCAGTTCCCCCTGGCTCTGGCAGTCGGTTTGTTGTCCAGTCTGTCACTGCCTCTCCTGGACGTGTTACATGATCCATGTCAGGAGGCTTGGAACTAGGTGATCTTCTGAGATGCTCTCTGAGCCAAGCCATCCCGTGATGCTGCCCCTGCTCTTCCCTTGGCACGCAGAATTTTCATGGAATCTTCCTAATGTCACGTTTCCCCACACATGGAGAACATGGGAGCTCCAGCCCTGGTGGTTCTTCCTCAAAGCACTTTCAGGGATCAGTGGTGCTCCAGTCTCCTTCCCTCTCTTTCTTGGTTTTTCTTCCAGCCTGTAAACTTTTGGGGGTTTTACTTTCATTTTGCAGCAGTCTTGTGCTTTGTTCAGCTAGTCATCAATCCCAGTTCCTGCTCTTCCCTTGTCTCTCTGCTGTCGTTTCAATTGATCCAAAGTCCTTTATGTTTTGGTCATTTTCATAGAGTAACAGAATCCCAGACTGGTTAGGGAACCTTAAGACTGGAAGGGACCTTAAAGCTCATCTCATTACAACCTGGCCTGGAACACTCCCAGGGATGGAGCAGCCACATCTTCTCTGGACAACCTGTACCCAGTGCCTGAGCACCTCACAGGGATCAATTCCCTTGATCCAAAGTCCTTTATGTTTTGGTCATTTTCATAGAGTAACAGAATCCCAGACTGGTTAGGGAACCTTAAGACTGGAAGGGACCTTAAAGCTCATCTCATTACAACCTGGCCTGGAACACTCCCAGGGATGGAGCAGCCACATCTTCTCTGGACAACCTGTACCCAGTGCCTGAGCACCTCACAGGGATCAATTCCCTCATCTAACCTA
>NW_008670027.1:0-6309 GCF_000695815.1 Acanthisitta chloris | reverse complement strand
TGCTGAAGGGTCTCTCCCCGTGTAACTAATGTAAGAGAACAGTTCCTAGTTTTGTAATGTCTCAAAGGTTTGTGTCAATGTTGCAGTTCCCAAGGAAGGCCTGAAGAGCCAATCCCTGTTTGAAGAAATCCGGATGACGTACATCAAGGAGCTGGGCAAGGCCATAGTGAAGAGAGAAGGGAACTCCAGCCAGAACTGGCAGCGATTTTATCAACTGACTAAGCTGCTGGACTCTATGCATGATGTAAGTCCTCGAAGGAATGCTGTGCATTCCAGATAAGTATGTTGGGGGCAGAGACAGACATCTCCAGCCTTTTTGTGTTTAAAGGGATAAATATCCGGGGTGGAGGAGGAGTTCATGCTCTTCTGCTCTCTAAGGGCTAACCAAAAGGCACCAACATGGAGCTCTCAGGCCACTTCTGCAGTGAGCTCTGCAGCAATTAATTGTATAATTAATCTCATTTTCAGTCTCTTTGGTTTTTACAAATGATGCTGCTTTACATAGGGGACCTTGGAGACTGTCAGTGATTTGCAGTAGTAGCAGAGAGGCAAAGTTTCAGACCAGAGTTGTCTCAGAGCAAGCAGTGACTGTGCAGTGTCTCACCATGTGCAGCCTGTGTCAGAATTCAGGCTGGCTCCCCTGGCATTGCCTCTCTGAGCTGCACACACAGCACAGACAGTCCAAGGAACGATTAAGACAAGGAAAACAGACCTCAAAATTACTGTTTTCTCATCACTGCACCAAGCACCTGGGAAGATCTAATGAAGCTTCTCCCTGTGTGTGTTACTTATCTGTGGAATGGGAACTAATGCAGAATCTTGTCAGTGTTTGTAGAGACTCTGCACACTGCGTTCACTTGCTGTGTGCAAGACGAACAGTGACAAGAATTAATAAATGAGGGCAGTGGCAGTAATTAATGAATGAAATGAGGGTACCTGTGCAGGCCCTGCCCGAGCAGGGATGGGGAGCGTGGGGACAGCCTGTGCCCCTCGGTGTCCGCAGGGGCTGGGAGGAGAGGAGGGAGGTGAAGGGATCTCCTGTACGTCGTGTGAAAATTATTCTTTGCCTTCTCACTCGTAGGTGGTTGAAAATCTTCTGAGCTTTTGCTTCCATACATTTTTGGATAAATCCATGAGCATCGAGTTCCCAGAGATGTTGGCAGAAATCATCAGCAATCAGATACCAAAATACTCGAATGGAAATATCAAGAAGCTCTTGTTCCATCAGAAGTGACTGCCTTAACACAAAGGGTTGCCTTAAGACGCCGTCACGCGATAGCTTTGTTTTGTAAAGAGAAAACCTACAGAACTTGTTCCTTTTGTCCTCGCAGCGATGTTTCTTTTGTAATTATGCACTACATGTGGTTTACAGAGGGCCAAGAGTCGGGCGGGAGGAGCAGATTCCTCACCTTGGGGACGGAGCTGGGGAGCAGGGAAGGGAGAATTCCTCTCCCCTTTGCACCATCCCCGGATGCATCAACCACCGGTGACAAGCTCTGAGGCTGTTACGGACGTTCTGCTAAGTAATGAATTGCTGCAGTTGGCTGGAGACAATTTTTTAGGCTCTTTTTTTTTTTTTTTTTTTTATTTTTATTTTAGCGAAGTGTTTTGGATTTTTATTTTTAAAGTTAAGGTAGCATTTTTGGTTTATGCATGTAACCTGAAGAAAGTTTACAAGTGTATATCAGAAAAGGGAAGTTGTGCCTTTTATAGCTCTCACTGTCTGGTTTTAGCAATTTTCCTTTAACTTTATATACCGTGAACTTGGCTTGTTCATTTTTTCTTACATGATTTTTTTGTAATACTTCAAGATGCCTATTGTACAGCTGGTTTTTTAAGGTGGGGCAGCTCGTAGCTTTCCTAAACGACCTCTAGACAGCAAAACCCTCGAGTAGATCCATGTGAGAATGGGTTGGGCTTTTCTAACCTAATCGCTTTCAACTGTCCAAGCAGCCAGAAGAATTTGGCATTTTTTAAGGGCCAGGGAGGGTGGGAGAACACTCTCAGTCTCATCTCAGTAGATCCGAACAAAACAAATCCTTTTGGTACATCGCAAAAGTGTTGGATATGCAGATTCACAGAGAATTAACCCAGTCCTCACTGGATGTAAACGAGCAGCTTATTTTATACGTTGACAACCAACAAAACGAAGCCTGAATTTTGCATATGATGCAACAGCCATAACGCTAAGAGTCACGGGCTGCACTGATGCCAAGAAGATCAGTCCTGACTGCCCATCAGGGATCTTTTGGGAAAATATGCATAGCTTCAGAAAAGTTTACTTCTGTGTGGAGAAACTCTCCTTTTCTATACTCAAACCTGCCATCACGCGAGTATCCCTGGACGCCCCAGGGGCAGAGGGGCAGCCGTGGGATCGCGCCCGGCGCCTCGGGGCTGATCTCCTGCACTGACCCAGGAGTCCTCTGCTGTGGGGACACGGCCGAGCGGCTGGGACTGAGCTCCAGCTCCAAACTCGCCTGGCTAGAGACCCAATTCCACACCTCCACCCTCACTGACTGCTCCATCCTTTCCTGGGGAGCAGGAAAGCTCCGCTACTGAGTTCGTGGTCTTAGAGTTGTCCGTCAAACTTTCTGTCTTTGTAAGGCTGCATCCCTCCCCATGGAATTCCTGGCGTGCCATAAATCCCCGTAGGTCTCGTGGATTTCTCCTTGTTGCCATTGATGAGGATATTTTCCGACATTTAGAAGCTGTAGTAGCCTTTTCTACGTGCACCTTAACGATTTTCTGTATCTCAAAATTGAAGCGTTTCCTAAGCCACTCTAAAAATCTGATTTTTACTCGAAGTGGCCAGATTATTTGTGTAATAGAAATGAGAAAGATCATCTGAGAAAAATGCAAAACCTAATATATTTTTGTATTTAGTTATAGTTTCCGATGTGTATAATCGGTGTATCCGCTGATCCGAGACAAGAAGGGAAGGGCTACTGCAGCTTTAAAAGCAATTTATTAAATGATTGTAAAATAGCTTGTATAGTGTATAATAAGGATGATTTTTAGATGACAGATTGCTCTATCATGATACATGTAATTATATTTTTTTGTAGGGGTCACAAATATGCTGAGTGGGAACCCGTTCTGTGCGGTTTGGCTGGAGGCAGCACTGGAGGCATCGGTGTTAGTATCCAAAGAAGTGCTGCGTCCCGAGGGGAGAACCTGTGCTCCGTGGGTGTTTGTGGGGTCGGGTTTGTGTTTCTCAAATCACTGTGTACAAATCCCCGTCGGATTTTGGGTGGGATACTCCTATCTGTATGGTCGGGATCCGCTCCCGAGACACGGCCGAGCCAGAGCCCGTCCGCTCCGAACACCCCGAGGGAATCTCACACAGCCTCACTCCCACAGCAAAAACAAAAACAGCTCCAAACCGGGCAATAACCTGCACCAGGAACCAGCAATATGTGCACACAGAGCGTGGGGTGTTCGGTCAAAACGTTGGGTTCCACCCGAAACAGCAAACTCAATTCTCATCCTTTCCTGAACCTCTTTCCGAATCTGAGGCCTACAAAAAGTTCCTATATTCAGTACTCGGAGTAAAACAGCATCTCTAATAAAAACGAGTAATCATTCTCCTGTTTGATCTGTAAGGAATGTTGGAACAGGTGAAGGTCAGGATTTGGGTTCCGGCTCCCAGCGCGGTGCGGCGGAAACCCGTGTGCGATACAGATAGGAGTGTGGTGCTGTGGGGGTTCAGGGGCTCGTTGGGTCAAGGGAAACTTGTTCTTACTTCAGAGAATGTTGTTCAAACCTGCACCCCCAGAGCCCTCGCTCTGAGCCTGGGGATGGGTGCAAGGACCCCCAACGTGTCATTTTTTGCCAGCAAAAGCAACTGAACTCCAACAGGTGATCGAGTCGGGGGTTGGAAGTGGATGAGCCTTTGGGTCCCTTCCAACCCCAGTTCTGGGGTCCTGTGATCCCCACGTGGGTGACTCGGCCACGTGGGAGGAGAGAGGCTCTGCCCCTTGTGTCTTATGCCTGTACATTCATTTTTAGTCTGTGGATTTAAGGTTAAAAAACAAAGGAAACTGTGCCGTTCGCAGAAAGCGACCGTCTTGTACGTGCTGTTCAGCTCCAACCTTCGCGAGCGAGAATACGTAGTGCTTTAGTCAGCAGTGAGAAGTCCATGTCCTGTTATCGTAGTCCGCGTAGCAGTGGGTATCCCTGCACTCTGGATAAAGCAGGGAGAATTCTGACTTCGGCTCTTCAGTGCCTTATCACAAAGTGCACGGATCCGCCCGGGGCGGCAGGGGCAGCTCAGGAGCGCCGCGCGCGGCGGCGCAGAGGCCTTAGGGGCAGAGGGGACTGCGGGGCAGGAGGGTGGGCTGGGGGGGCTGGGGAAAGGTGCCAATCGATGCCGAAACGTGACCTCGCCACTTTGACGGGCAAAGGGAGGGGAGAGGAGGAAGTGCCTGGATGCTCGTGGGCTGCGGGAGCGTCCCGCGGCCGAGCTGGAGGGAGGGAGGACTTCAGGGACACGATTAGAGAGAGATTTTATACAGATTGTATTATTCTATACCAGTCACGCTCTGTCCTTAGCCCAGTCTGCAACCAGGGGTTGCTGAGCCATCGACGTCTCATAGGAACCAAATCATCCGGCGAGGCCATCCCGAGGGAAGGCCACGAGTGTGGGAACACCCACTCCGACACCTGCAGAGTCAGCGATGGGTCATTACTCTATTTTGTATAGTAAACAAGAAGATATATACTGGGGACAAATCCTATATCATACCGGTGTATGGCATTATTAAAGATCATTATTTTTATCACAGCGATTTTAAACAGCAGAAAAAAAGAAAAAAAAAAAAAATTAAACCAGTGACTCCTGTTTAAAAAATTAAAAGTTGTAGTTTTTTATTCATGCTGAATAATTCTGTAGTAACAAGTCTGTAGTTTTCACCTACTCAGTGAAATGTTGGACTGTAAAAGCTTGTGTGGAATTGTTGAACATTTATTTTTTCATTTAAATTTGCTGTTCTGGTAATACAAAGCCACACATCTGTACAGAAGTTGCAGTAAATGTGAGCCATTTACAGCAATGCCGAATAATGGACAGAAACCATATAATAAAATTCTGCTTTTTTCATTAAATGGCTCCAAAATGCTTTTATGGAGTTGCTGCTCTGACCCTGCGAGGCTGTTCTGTCCCACCAGTCTCATTATTAACCTCACTCCCAGGGATTACTCCTGCTGGAGCTAATTAGTGCTAGTTACACTCTGGAGTGGGAGAATTTCTGATCATGAAGTTCAAACTAAGAGTTTCATTGAAAAAAAAATCACTACTTGCATTTCCCAAACTTGGCCACACTCACCAGGAATGGACCCTGAGATTAGTGGGATCCAATGCAGGAATGTGCCTCAGAGCAGACTGAGCTGCTCCAACCTCTGACATGAGCTAGAGCTGCAGGGATGGCTCAGCTGAGAAAAACAGCACAAAGTGCAGAAAACCAAAACAGAACTGATTATTTTGCCCAGAGCAGCTGTGGCTGCTCCATCCCTGGGAGTGTTCCAGGCCAGGTTGGATGGGGCTGGGAGCAGCCTGGGCTGGTGGAAGGTGTCCCTGCCCAGGGCAGGGGTGGAATGGGATGATTTTAAGGTCTCTCCCAACCCAAACCACTCAGTTTGTAGGATTTAAAATGTATTTTGTTAGTGCAGTGGCTCTCAGCTCTCTGCTACTCCTCAGGATGGTGATAAAAAGCTCCTTCCCAGTGCAGGTCCAGACACGAAATATTAGTGCCAGAAGGAAATACAATGTCCTCTAATGCCTTGGGGTGTTTTCTGGGGGGTCAGAGTCAGGATGGGGATCCCAGGCAGGTGATGTGCTGTGGGAATCCAGCCCAGGGGACTGACCTGCCCTTCCCATGCAGCAGAACTGTAGCTTCCCAAGGGCAGAATTAGCCCAACTTGTCAAAAATTGCTCCCCAAATCAGCGTGGCTGGAAGGAGCCTCTGGCTGCCTGTGAGGACTTTGCACTTGGTTTCTGAACAACTCAGCCCTGGAACAGAAAATGCTGTCATGAAGTTCCTTCCCCTCCCCTGCCATGAAACCACTGGAGTTTGCAAACCCCAATGTCTCTAACCCAACAGTAACTAAAACCACTGTGGTTTTTCCTCAGCACAGCTCACACCTTCAGCCCCGAGCAGCAGAGTCATGCAGCAATAAAACCCTGTTTGCAGCATCAGAGGCTGAGTTCCCAGCAGGGAATGGTCACTTTGCATTGTTTGCAATTAAAACAAATTAAATATGTAACAATAATAGTAGCAGCAACACCAGCAGCAGCAACAGCAGCAGCAACAG
>NW_008670026.1:714-7903 GCF_000695815.1 Acanthisitta chloris | reverse complement strand
CAGGGAGGGATGCAGGGAGGGATGCGGAGAGGGATGCACGGGGGGATGCAGGGCGGGATGCGGAGAGGGATGCGGGGAGGGATGCAGGAGCGACTCCAAGCCGGTTATCCCGAGGGACTGGAGCTGGGATTTCCTCGTGTATTTGTGTACGAGGATTCGTACATGCGAGCGGCTCGTTTGCAGGGCAGGGCGGGGATGCAGGGAAGGATGCGGGGCGAGATGCAGGACGGGATGCAGACGGGATGCAGAAGCGGCTCCAAGCCGGTTGTCCCGACGGACTGGAGCTGTGATTGCCTTGTGTATGTGTACGAGGATTCGTGCAGCCGAGCGGCTCGGTTTCACAGTGGATTTTTTTGCCCGCTCGTGTCATGTTCCTGATGTGTATGCACTTCGCTTGGGTGTTTATCGTGGACTTGGAAAAAGCAGCGCTGTTCTGGTGCTCTATGTTTAATTGAATATGTGTAAATTAGGGGAAAAATAAAGCTCTATTGCAAATGCACGTTATTTTCTACGAGAAAGCAGTAACAATCCCACACTGAAAGTGAAAAAAAAAAAGTGGTAAGTGAAAATAAAACAATAACCATGGTTATATTTTACCAGTAAAATTCGCACCAGAATACTGGGTCATCAGTGCAATGTCAGAAGTAGATTTATGCTTCTCTAGCAAAGGCATTGTATGGAAAAGAACTGTTTGGAGTTTGCTGATGTTTATTGTATTGTCAGCCTGAAGAGGACTGAATGCCACTGGACTTAACAGAATCACAAGACAATTAGAGTTGAAAGGGATCCTTGAGGATCATCTAGCCCAACTCCTTGCCCTGCACAGGACATTCCCAAGAATCACACCATGTGCCTGAGGGCATTGTCCTTGAATTCTGTCAAGCTTGGTGCTGTGACCGCTTCCCTGGGGAGCTGTTCCAGTGCCCAACCACCCTCTGGGGGAAGAACCATTTCCTAATATCCAGCCTAAAGCTCCCTTGATGCAACTTCAGACCATTCCCACTGGTTGCCAGAGGGAAGAGGTCAGTGCCTGTCCCTCCACTTCTTTGCATTTAACATGGGGTGACCCAGATTCCCTGCCCCCGAAGTGTGAAACACAGATTATAAGTAATTCATTTTTATATATAAGAATCAGACACCTTACAACACTACGTATAACAATGTTTGCTTTTCCACACATCTGTAGGTGGTCTTACCCAGTTAGATTTACACAGCAGAACATGATGAATTCCACACATCTGTAGGTGGTCTTACCCTGTTAGACTTACACAGCAGAACATGATGAGGAAGGAGCTGGGCCTGTTCCTTAAGAGTCCATTGCATTTCCCTCCGAAATGCTTTTTCCATGAAGTGGTACAGAGAGAAATGACATGTTTTATTAAGGACAGAGACACTCAGAAATAATGACTGAGGGAAATTGCATCCATTTTAATTTATCTTGCAAAATTATATTTTTTAACATTAAACCATAACATTATTTAGAGAATCAAAGTGGTAGTTAGTTTTTAGCTTCATTTATTTTGGCAAGGCTCTTGGATACAATCAACAGTTTCTTAGTTCTTTGAAGAATAGCTCCATAGCTTCTCTACATGCATGGCATGTCTATATATTATTTTGCATGTACATATTAGTGAGTATTTTCAGGGCATAAGAATATAATATAAATTGATTTTAATTTAATGGGAAGATAAGATTGACCCACAATGTCTTCAAAGTTCGGGGCAGATATTGTTCATAAATATTCTCATTTGGGATTTCAAGACTTCCAAAGTAAGAAGTGCCCCCAAAGTATTTCTCACTTACTTACCCTGTGAGGTCTGGTAATTTCTGACTTAAAAACATTTCACACCTACTTAGCCTGTGCTTCCCCTTGACTTTAGCATCACAGATGATGAAGTTTTCTTTTTCCGTGCTGTATAGCATCATGAAACATCTCTTATATGTCCCTCTAAATATTTTCAAGATAATTCTGTGAAAATAATTGGCAAATGTCCATTCCTTCTGTCTTGAAATAACCTTATAGTTTCAAAGATTTGTAATACACATATTTTCTTTCTAAACAAAGGAGTCACTTTGTTTTGATGAAATCGTACTTCACCTTAGATTTCTAAAATATCTCAAAGTGCAAATTTTCTGAAAACTGAGAAACAGCATAGATGCACTGCAGATATTGGTCAGTTTTGAGAATAATGACATATATAGCATTTGATTTTGTCATTTTCCACAGACATGTTTGTTGCTGGCATTGTAGACTGACATCTTTACTCAGGTTTATACCTAAATCATCCATTCAAATCAAAGGCTGAAGAGCCAAGAGGCTTTTTCCATCACGACAGTTAACTTGACCAAAGGTGTTTTGTGTAGATTTATTAGTACATGATATCTTCTGCTGTAACAGTTACTTCTTCTGTTTTAGTCTTAATTTCAGGGAAACGAATCCCACTCATGGCCATCAGCAGCAAATTCACTGCGTGTGCCGTGGCACTTGCCACACAGACCCAAAAACAGTCTTCAAAGTGTTCTTCTAAGACAACGAATTGAAAGACATTTTCCCGAAAATTGGCAATTCTTTCTGTGAGGTGATGAAATTTCACAGCAGCCATAAAGCTTGTGACTGCAAGTCCTACAAATCCACCTGCAACGAGATGAAAGAAGTATTCACCATTATTATCAAATCAAAACAAGACATTTTGGTTGTGCTTTAAAAGACTTATTGAACACAACAGAGAGCAATATACAGGGTAGGGATAAATGTTGGCATGGCTTAAACACCTTCAAAATGCTTAGTCTTTATTGTTTGAACAAATATGATACCAGTGTTTATAATAAAGTCCTTTTACCAGTGACACAGAGCCTAAGGGTTGGCATTCATAGCTGCTGTTAAATGTTGACTAGACACAATCAGCCGAGATGCCACCTGGAAGTTCTGTTTTGATAGATGAGAATTAGCTGCTAACTTGATTTTATTCACAAATATTTAAATCAAAGAGATTTATTAAGGCAAGAGAAGGAACTTTTACCATTTTGTATGAATATGACTAGTGAAAAATACTCATAAATGACTTTACCTGCAAGGAAGTTCCAAAGGCACACTCCTGCTGGACCTTTAATAGCCCGGTAAGGAACTTTTATTGCATTAAGAATGCAGAATCCCAAACTGACCAGAGAAAAGCAAATGGCCACACAGAGGAACATTATGATCATCAGGTGCAGGCCTGTATTCAACTTTTTCACCATGTGTGGGAAAACTGTCAAGAAAAAAAAAAGGTGTGTATTCAGTGTGTAGTTTTTCTTGATGATGGTAAATGTCACACTGTGCTGGGGCTTCAATCTCAAGTTGTACTTAAACAAGCCTTCTTATAAACCAGCAGAGAATGTAGGGTAGTTGTAAGGATTATTTGGTCTCTTTTTCTGAGGCTCTCAGCCAAGTCCCAAACACCTGTGAGCCTGGCTTAGTACACAGAAGTTTCTGAGGCTCTCAGCCAAGTCCCAAAGACCAGTGAGCCTGGCTTAGTACACAGAAATAAGAATCCTCAGGAAAGATATAGCCATGGAGGCTCCTGACACATTCCAGCAGTGTTTGCTAAGCACAGGCTTCCCCAGCTCCTTCCCAGGGCTTGATTCAGTTGTCAAAACATAAGCATCTTATGCCAACTTAGATGCCTTAGGACATATCATGTCCTTATCATAACAACCACGTGGATCTGACATACATGCCTCACTGTGTATGGGACAGCTCCAGGAGCAGCAGCTGGAGACCAGATGATACACCTTGAGGAGTACAAAATAGCACTGAACACCTATTACAGCGATTGACCCATGCTGTCACTGTCCCAGCTAAAAGAGCTGGCCACAAGTCTACCCTAGTGAATGTTAATACAATGAAAGGGGATGTACTAGTAACAGTAAATTATTGCAATTAGGAATTGCAAAGTGTCAGATCTACCACAGTGTATGAGGTGGTGGCTTTGTCTTGCTCTGTGCTGCCCGTTGAAGTCCATTTATGTTAACACATTCCCCAAGAAATATCTCACAGTTCTTGCTCCCCAGTACATTCAGAATGCTTGGAGATTAAGGGGAACATTCAAAGCACAAGAGGTCAAGACAAACCCAGAACCCCCAGAAGTTCTGCTTACCATTGTCCATGAGTATTTAACAGCTCTGTGTACTGTTGTTGGACAACAGTATTGTGAAAATATCAAACCCCATGGAGTTATTCAAATATTTAAAAGGGAAAAATCTCTGGGCCACTTGTTGACCTAAATGCATATTTGTGCCCACTGCACTTAATGATCCAATTTTACAGTTTTAAGAGGGAGAATTCTTACTAGCTTCAGTGAGAGTTGTGTTTATCTAAGGAGTGTAGGATCATGTCCTCCAAATAGGTATTGATGTAGTCCAGAGTGATGGTGGAACATTAGGCCTTCCTCTCAGGTTACACCATAAAAAGAAGTATTAAAGAGTCCAGAAATTTGCACAGAGATTTAAAGGAGATTGGCTACATCTTTTCTCATTCTCTCTGACAGGATAGGATGAAAGAACTGGGACTGGATGAGCACAACTGCTATGTCCATGGCATGAAGTTGCAGCTGCAGTCAGAGCTCAAGCAAGAACCTGGTTATTATTAAAAGCAACTAGTCCAAATTCATCCAGTTTAACAACTGGTCATGCTGAGGTTGCTCTGGCTCTTTTCTCCATTCCCTCTGAAGCCTGCAACTAGTCCAAATTCATCCAGTTTAATAACTGGTCATGCTGAGGTTGCTCTGGTTCTTTTCTCCATTCCCTCTGAAGCCCCACAGTCCTGCCTGACTTCAAGTTTTTTATAGAGGTACTTGTGTGGCTGTGTAGTGAGCCATGATCCTATGGGAAACCATTTTTTATTTTGTAGGTTGATTTTTTGGCCAGTTTAACTTCTGAACTACCTCACCAAAACAACCACCAGAGTCACTGCAAAGGATGGGACAGGACAGCAGTGGGCTAGGAGAGGGTGAGACTGCAGAAGCTTCAATTCATGTCTGTTTAAGTTACAGTCGATCTGCACACTGAACTAAAATTCTTCAATGCAAATTATCATTTTCACTACAGCACTGGAAATCATCCAGAGTCCTGCTCAACATCTGAGTGCTTTGGAGGCCTCCAGAAAATCCTTTATGTTAAAAGGAATACATTTATGAGAGTTTCTACATTTTCAGGAGTTCATCAATCTTATGCCTCAGAAGTTAGCAGAAAAGAAGGTAAAAACTTCTTCAATGTGTTAATAAAGTTAACAGTATCTGCCATGCCAGGCATTTGTATTAGGACAACTAGATCAATACAGAAATGTGGCCAGCTAAACAAATCTCTGCTTCTTAAAGGGGAAAAACCCCAGAGGAGTTCAATAGAGAAGGCAAAGACAGAGGCAGAGAGATGGCAGAGCAACACTTGGCGTAGGAAAGAGTCAGTCAAGGGGAAAGTATGATTTACAGGGTCATCTCCAGATTGCTTTCACTCCCTTCACAAGGCTAAAAGAAAATTCTCCATCTAGCCCTAGGGATTTCTTTTTCCCCATCTTGATTCCAGCATTACAGAACATAACTGGAAGGAAAAAGTGTGCCTGAAACGATAGAGATTTTATAGTCACACTCAGACTCCAAACCATAAAGACCACAAATCAGCCACAAATATAGATGTAATAGTAATAATTTGCATTCTCTAGGTTCTGTAAACAAAAATAATAGAGTGCTAAATGTGAATTAGACATTAGGCTAAAGATTCAACCAAAGTGGTACTTACTTGCAAATTTGGAACGCCGCCCACCTAACCCACACTGGCGTATTTTGCCGCCCCGAAAGAGTCCGTAGTAAATTTCTCCAATGAACTTGACCAGCTCTGGATCTGTGGCATTGACCAAATCAACTCCTGTTTTGCAAAGAATCCTTCCAGTTATCCACTTTGGGGTCCCCATTGCAACAACAATCAAGATAAAAGACACAAAACTTGTTAGAGAAGCCAAGGCAAATAAAGTCTTTTTAAAGCAGCCAGGCATCCTAGTTCTTTCAGGGGATCATCTCCAAGGCCTCTCTGCAGCAGTCAGGCATATTTCCCATTTTTTCTCATGCTCCAAAATCCACAAGGGAATAGCAGGCATTTCAAAATACATCTCTTTGTATTTTGAAGCTCCAGTAATTAATCTGCACAGTTAAAAATCAAGTCCAAAAATACGTTTTGCTGTGACAACATCCTGAAATGGTTGCAAGCAACAGCTTCATTACACTGTAGCGTGGTGATGCTTCTTTCTGCAGCAAGAAATCCTATCTCTATGGCCTGGCTAATGTTTCATCGGAGCTTTAATTGTCCTGCTCAAATGACATCAAGTTCTTTACTGTAAGCTCATGTAAGCAGAAAACAAGGAGAAGAATCCAGTTTTTTAGATTATTTTGAAAAAGTGGGTAAATAGCTGTGTGCAAGGGACAAAGCATTAAAACCACACATTTGAGCATAAGGATTCTGCTGGCTCCTCGGCCGTGCTGAGCTGTCACCTCCCAGCCAGACTCTAAATGTCACTGCTGTCAGAGCCACAGCGGTGCCTCCACTCTAAAGCCTGTTCGCCAGGGACAGGAGCGATGTGTCTGGAATGCTCCGAATGAGAACAGAGCACACACAGCTCCTCGCAGCCGAGGAGGTCCAGCCGCGCCGCAGCACAAGTGCTCGGGCGTAACTCAAGCTA
The DNA here is from genome assembly GCF_000695815.1 of Acanthisitta chloris. Classification (NCBI taxonomy): domain Eukaryota; kingdom Metazoa; phylum Chordata; class Aves; order Passeriformes; family Acanthisittidae; genus Acanthisitta; species Acanthisitta chloris. The sequence goes on along the minus strand of NW_008670026.1, from coordinate 1,197 downwards.
CAGGTGCGATCCAGGAGCGCTGAAGAAAACCAGCAGTAATTGCCTGCACTTCTACGGTTACAGCTACTCGAGCCCTGCGGAGACTTTCATAACCACGAATTAATTAACCCCGGCAGGAGCCCTGGGGGCAGGTAACACGGTCTGCTGCTGGAGCTGGGGCTGGGGACTGGAGTGGAGAAGAGGGAGAGAAGTAATTAAAGAGTTATTTTAAAATTAATTTACCTGTCTTGTGCTAGATCAGATAAACTGTGTACATTAACCTATTCATGTTAATTTTGGGTCTCTCAACATGCTGCTGTGTGTTAAGTATGTTACACCTCAACTATTAATATAACTCTCTGCATGATCTTGGCTGCTCTATGGAGACTTGGAACAGAGCTGATAGTTTCATTGGAAGAGACAAACTAGTTACTTGGAACTAGTTACGGGAGACCTGGGGGCAGGTTACACGGTCTGCTGGTGGAGCTGGGGATTGGAGTTGAG
>NW_008670026.1:0-233 GCF_000695815.1 Acanthisitta chloris | reverse complement strand
GGAGGAGGGGGAAGGAGGGGAGGGAGGGGAGGGAAAGGGAAAGGGAGAGAAGGGGAGGGAAGGGAGGGAAGGGAAAGGGAGAGGAGAGGAAGGAAAGGGAGAGGACGGGAGAGAAGGGAGAGAAAGGGAGAGAAGGGGAAGGAAGGGGGAAGGAACGGGAGAGAGGGGGAGGGAAAGGGAGGGAAGGCGAGGGACAGGGAGTGCAGCTCGGGGCGCGTGTCTGACTCCCCCCC
>NW_008670025.1:0-13345 GCF_000695815.1 Acanthisitta chloris | reverse complement strand
CCTGTGCGCTGAGGTCTTTTACAAAAGCAAAGGTGTCCCGCCCCAGCGTCCAGGGTCCTTTGTTTCTCTTAAGTACCTGACCATCTGATAACATGTATGGGGGAAAATTCCTTAAAGCAACAGAGGAGCTCCTACCAAACCCTGACACCTTGGCTCTGTGTCAGATCTGCTCAGCAGTAAAAAAAACATCTCGGCATTATCAACCCTGTGTTCTGCACAAATGACATAGCCCCATACTAGCCACTGTGAAGAAAATTAACTCTACTTCAGGCCAAACCAGCACAGGCATCCACTACTTCCCTAGGCAACCTGTTCCAGTGTCTCACCACCCACACAGTAAAAACCTTTTTTCTAACAGCTAGCCTAAATTTCCTCTCCTTCAATTTGAATCTGTTACCCCTTGTCCTAGCACTACAGTTCCTAACAGAGTCCCTGTCCAGCTCCCCTGTAGCCCCTTCAGATACTGAAAGGTTGCTATGAGGTCTCTTCATGCAACCTTCTCTTCTCCAGGCTATACGTGTACAGTTCACCGTATCACTGTCTAAAAAGGTTTTGATCTCAACATGTTTATGACCTTTCAGCATTCCTTATACTTTATACACAGTGTGCATCTGTACACCTAAGACACATGAGTTTGTTCCTATCTCTCTATTAGATGATCAAAGTAATTAAATGGTGCATAATAAATATTCATCTTTATTGCTGAATATGGAATTAATGTTACTTTCCTTACACCGGAGTGAACAAATATCTACTTGTTGAATGTTTCCAATCATTATCAGAAATCAGATGTGAGGTTTGAGGGGATTGTGTTGTGTGTTTGAGAGCTTTGTCCTCTTTGCCCCATCTGGAAATGAACCCTACAAAGTTTCAGAACATCTACTCTGAAATCTGAGGGGGAAATCCTGCAATGGTACGGTGTATTATTAACTGTACTGGAATTTTCACATTAATTGTTGGGCATACATTTGGTGCAGGTAGCTAAATGTGCAGTTGCAGTGTCAGCTGCAGACTGAGCTCTGGGTGGTAGGAGCCTGAGGCAAGAGACTGTGAATTGGTGCTGACCCTTTGCATAACAAAGGGCAGAGGGACTTGTGGCACCAGCCAGGTGGCCAGACACTGAGCAGCACAGCAGGAAGCAATGATCCCAGACTTTTCTGCGATTAAGACTGTGAGGGTATAAAATCCCAGGTAGTCCTTTGTTCAGGGTCTCTTCTCAGAGGCACCAGCTTGAGCTGTTATTCTGTTGTTGCACCATGATTAAATTATTTTAAAGATCCAGAGGCCTGAGACTCTGCTATGGGAAACCTAAGGTTGAGCTGGTAAGGAAACCTCATCTGACTGTGTGTTTGTGGTGTGTATTGGAGGTCAAGTGGGGCACCTGTCAGATCACTGAAATTGCTTGATGTGAATGGGACTTCAGCCCCATCAGTGAAAGTCGCTGGTTCTGAGAGTGTGACTGCCAGAGTGGCTCTTGAATGGTCAGACAAAAAAGTTTCCTTAACGCAGTTCTGCATTTGCAGCATTCACAGAAACATGTGACTCTCTTTCCTGTATTATCACATATCACAATCCCCCTGTTGTTTTAACTTTGAAGACCATTCCAAGCAAAATGAGCAGCCCAATAGCAGAGAAGGTGGACAGTTTCCAAGGTAAAGCTCCTGTCTCGTGGTTTGAAGGCCTCTGTGGGGTTCCAACTCACAGACCTAGTTCAGGTGTTAGTCTCAGCTTAGCATCTGATGGATGGCAGTACATGGTACGAGATGGTTGCTATGCTATTTGACATGCATCTGGGACTTTCTGCAAGAAGAAAGGGATTGAAAACTGAAATTAGGTTTCTGCCTCGGAGAAATTTCTTGGTATAGAAAATAGCTGTTACCATGTCTGTGCCCCTGGCTTTGTTGGAAGACTCCTGCATGACTTGTCACTGCCATAAAGGCTTTCTGAGAGCTCTGCACACTGTGACCACCCACATATGTGGCTGAAGGTTCCGTATTGAAATCTTGTGACATGGAGGCAATCTGAGGGTCAGGGAGGCTTTTGTTAGACAGTAACTGATTGATTACCCCTGTAGAAGTCAGTACCATGTACGAGCCTTAAACAAGTACTATGGTTACTATGCTGAGGAGCTTTGGCTCCTGCAGTCTGCTCCCCTGCAGCTGAGACCGATGCTTGCAAGGACAGAGGTGAAATCAGTATCTGTCTATGTAAGTGTTCCTCATCCATCATCCTTTATCTGTGGTTCCCCTGGAACAGGGCAGATGAGTTCTCAAGGAAGAATATCCCCTCAGACACTCACCTAGGCAGGGATAGCAAAGCATTTAGCACTAACATCATCAGCAAAACATTAATGCCTTGCTATTGGGTCTCAACTAGAAGCCAGTATCTAATCTAATAACAGAAGGGGTGGATACAGATCTGATGAACTCTGTCTCTTGGCTTTAAATGGCTTGAATAGCACTTCTTTTCTGTCACACAGGCAAGCGAGATTAAACCATTTCCAGCTCTGCCATTTTGGCTTTGTGCTGAGCCATACAGGGAATGCTCACACAGCTGAAAGCATCCAAGAGGGGACTTCTCAGAGTCCAGCCAAAAGCTGAAGCCTTGATCCTCTCCCTTTGCATTCACATATCTTAAGAATCAAGTTCAGTTTCATGATGTGAGCTCTCATCCAGGCCATCATTTATACTGCCTGAATGTGTTGCATTTTGATTTAAGTAGATTTGAAAACACACATGAAAACAAGATTTCTTGGCTGCTAACACTATCTCACAATCTGAATAAACTGTCTGTCTGTGTAGATAGATTCTTGGAGAGCACATCTAAAGCAAGCTACTTTCATCCCATGAGATTTTTAATGAACTGACTAGCTCTGTGTGGCATACCATGAGATAGCTTTCAGTGTTTGTGGCTATGCCAAATAAAAGATTATCTGAAGAGTGTGCGTCTTCTCCTGGGAAAAGGGAAGGCATTCATCCAGCTACAGGAAGGGAAATGTTATCATATTCTCTTCCACTGAAACATGGAAGTCTTCTGCTCTTAAGTAAGTGTTTGCCAGGGAATTCTGTATGACTGCAATAGCCTACATGTATAATGTCATATGAGAGCATGTAACAAACATTTCAAAGAATACCCTAGAAAAATCTAGTATGCCCACAAACACTGACATATATGTATCAAAGGAAAAAGAACTTCAATAACTCATACTTTAGTTTTAACTAGATCTGCCATTATTTACAAACAAATCCCAAATTATTTACAACTGGCTCATCCCAAAAGAAATATCTTTCACACAAGAAATTGTAATGCTCTTTTTTGATTATGGAAAAACTCTGCACCAGGATCCCATGATGGTTTTGTGCAAAACTTACTTTTTGAAGTAAGAATGCCAAAAGATCACTCTCTAGTTAGGTTTCAATAGCTACTCATCATACCAGGATAAGCACTAATCATGCACATGAGCAGCTGAAAGGACACACTGTTGACCCATGTGTTTAAACTGAACACACTAACAGAGAACACACAATCTATTTTGTGGCATCCTATCTATTTATACATTTCATTCACTGATGTAAACTAAAGAGAACATGGTTGAAATAATCCTACTGTAGAATTCATAGCCCTGAAGACTAAGGTCGTAAATAGCTGCATAATTCTGTGAGTCTCCGTAATCTACATTGGTTTCTTCCCCTCATTTTGATCTCTGCCAATGAAATGAGAAAGAACAAAAATAAAACCAAAACAAACAAAACCAAAACCAAAACAAACAAAAACCCCAAAACAAGCAAACAAAAACATCTCGAAGATTTCAAAATATTGAAAAAACCCCTTTGTACTAAAATGTAAAGTTCTACTTCTGAATTTTACCATAAGCAAGAACCAAGGAAAAATTTAGGAACAGCTTCTTTAATTTTTTCTTTCTGGAAGTGGAAGAAAACAATATCCCATAATGTATGTCTTCTTAAGTGGTTTCCAAACCAAATCAAGTGATTGAAGATATTTGAGTAGTCACAGCACAGTTCTGCGATTTCTAAGGAAAACTTTTATACTGGCCCATGTTACACAAATGAAGCTCATAAAAGAATTTTTATACCAGCAGCTATTTGAGGTTCTCAGTGGGCATCAGTTACTTAAACAGGTCCCAGTTCTACAAAGAACTGATATTACTTTACTGGTTCAACTGGTGCAAAATGATCTGTCTTGAAGAGTTTGATAGCTCCTTAAACTGAGCTCTGAGTATTTCCTAAATACATAAATAAAGGAAGCTTGTACTTTGAAACCATGCAGAGTTGTGCATGCCCAAATCCCTTGCTGCATTAGACCTTTACTGGTATTTACTATTGATTACATTTTAATGACCTATAATCTGGGATATAAATGGCAAAGTGTCCTCTCTACAAACATCAGCAATAGACACCAAAGTCCTGATTTCCAAATTAGGTTGGTTGTTGGTTTTTTTCACTTAGAATTTTGCTTTGTGCAAACTTAGGTTAGAGATGGGGAAAAAAAAAGGAGTAACAACTACGGGGTCTTCCCTCACATTGTGGTAAAGTTTATGCTACTCAGTATTTGCAATTAGATAGCTCTCTTCAGCTTTAATAACTCCCCTTCCTCCTTAATTGTTTTTGATCAGCATGATCTTTTCAAGCATGTATGAGGCAATTTTGTCTGGTATGAGAAAGGGGTTCTCTGGCATCAGCAGCTCTGTGACTGGCGTAAATGTTAATAAAATAACAAAAAAAGGCAAGCCTGCTAATTGTGAATGATGTGCTTTCTTATCCCAAGCTGATGGAGGAATAATTTTGATGAAGGATTCAGAGTCAGGGAGCATCAAGTGGGTTCACTCCAGATTAATTTCCCTTTTCAAAATCATAAAATAGTTGCTGCCAGAGTATGGAGCTGCATTTTATCTGCCCCATTCAGGGTGGGATGAGTAGGCCATATATTTGTCAGACATTTAATTCAATCAATGCAATGTAATTATGTTTCCATGCAAAACCACCTGTGACCTTCCATCTGCTAACGAAATTCACCCATCCCTGCACATATTCACACAATCTTTAAAGAAAAAAAAGAAGATTGTATTCCTGGAGGTATAAAGGAAATAAGGTTTCTGACTATTGCAGCTGGATGCATCTGCTCATACTGTCTTTCCAGAGAGCTGGTGGACAGGAGCTTGCCACCTGGGTTATCTTTGAAGAAATAGAGTTGAAAAACATCCATTCAGAGCAAATTAGAAGTGCCTAAGTAAGCTGATGGAATCCAGAATTATATATTGCACTTCATCCTATGCAGAAGAAATGTATTAAACGTGGCTTCAGGTGTATGACTCCCCTTTTTTGCCTATAGAAACTTGACAAAATACTAAGTAAAACAAAAATCTTGTATAATTTTTCTTTTTATCAGACATAAATGTTGAAAAGAATCAAGGAGTGTTAGATGTTTTCTCTGCTGTCCCTACCTGCTAAGAGAGACCAGCAAAAAAATTTCTTGCTAAACCAAGGGGTACAATAATTATTCTCAGGCCACACCAGATAGGCAAAGCCTGGGATTGATAGTTGTATCTCTCTCTAGCCCAGAGTGAAACAGGATTCTGAAGGACCTTTTTGGGTTTCTCTTTCACTGTGAAAATTGATCCTTAGAAATAATTAAAAATAGCATTGAGCAATTTTAACAATAGAACTTAATTCCTGCAGAAAATACCAAGATTTCAAAGACATTTCCTTTGCAGCCAAATAAAAGTCAAAATAGGGAGAATTTGGATGGAATGTAAAGCAATGCATATTTCATACTGACAATTGCCAAAGCAAAATATTGCTATTTGTAATGTCAGCAAAGGATCTGACAGTTTTAGAAGATATTTCTTATCAGTCAGCTAAGTTACATGGCTCTTTGTAATTAGTGGTTTCCTGTATCACCTTCTGATTTCATTAAAAATATTTCCTAATTACTTACCTGCTTTTATTACATCACTCTTACAAGAATGACACAGTAGGTTAATTTTTGGTAAGTACCTTGCTCTCAGTTTTTTCTAGGAGATTGAAATTTTAAAAAAAAGTGACTAAAATCTCACAGAAAAGTCTGTGACCAAGCTGAGAAGAAAATTTGAATTTCTTGTGAGCCAGTCCTGGCAGACTCAGCCAATGATTCTAATTCTGGAGCAGAAGCTAAAATGACGATTGGGTCTCAAACAAAATTCCTTTCACCAGTATTAAATAGGAAGGAAGTCCAGGCTCCTTGGGGTGTAGACAGAATGAGCTTTTTATTACTGAAACAGAATTGCACTAGCCTGTAGTATCTTTCCAACAAGGTGTATGCAGAACTCCGCCAATTAAGGAAAGTCTATTCTTATTTCCAAGTTGGTGTCACAGTTACTATTTTTTTCTTCAACAAATAAGAAGTGAAAGTACTCCTTTGCCAGTTCCTATTGTATATCTCCTCAGGAATATGATTGCCTCTTTCAGCTAGAGAACCTGGAAGTTCTTTCAAAAGTGTGTGTAACTCACAGCCTGAAATAAAAAGGAAAAAAGAAATCTCCATGCCTTTCAACACAGAAGTTTAAAAATATCAGCTTCTCTTGAAAAGAGAAATGGAGCTTTGGAATTGAGTGAGGCATTGAAACTGAATGATGTTTTGTTGTCTCTCTCTCTCTCACTTGCTCTTTTTTTGTTTGGTTGTTTGGTGGGTTTTTTTAGATCTTTTTTCCACATTTAGAAAGAACCCATTAGTAAAAAATGGGGGGGAAAGGAGAGAAGTGCCTATCTAGATGAATGAGAAGATAAAATAAAAAGGTTTAAAAGACATTTTTAGTGACAAATAACAAGATGTTGTATCAACTTCGTGATTTTTTTAATATTATCTATTTCTAGGGTTTTTTTATTTGTTGGATAAAGAATAGCTTTAGTTTGTGAGATAAAAAGGACAAATTCATCTGGAGCTGTGCTCCCCTGAAGCTTATATATTTTCATATACCAGTGTAATTTGGAGTTACAGTCTAATCATAATTCAGTTCCTGTCTTTAGTAAAAGCATGTGCCTCTAATTTGCAATCAATTTCTGCACTTGACACATGGAAATAATGAATGTCCTCATCTACATCTGGAGACAAAGGGAGAAAGGAGTGAGCAGCACCTCATAGGCTGGACTGTCTGGGCATTTCATTCCCCTAGGCTTTGGAGCCTGGGCATCCAAATCATGCTAATATTGTGTTATAATCATTGTGTGAATAATGATTGTCTATTTAAATTTTTCCCTCACCTCCTTTGAATGTACAACTTGAATAACTGCATAATGTGAGTGAGAATTCGATGGCTCCAGCTTGTGATGTGGGGTCTGGCACTGTGTGAAGTATGAAATGTTATGCAGTTTCCAAAATCTGATATTTGTGGACATATTCATCTCTACATGTGTGTCATAGCTACTATTATTTTTTTCTGATAGCATGCTTGTCTTTTACTGAACAAAAATTTGTAAAAGAAACACTATCTGAAAACATTTGTTGTCAAGAATGAAAACGTATTTTTAAATCCCTCCCTTTTCATATCTGATATTCAAGGCATAGTTGTAAAACTAATTTCCCACTGTCTAGAGATTATGGTGAAGGTTTTCTGTGCTAAGCCACTGAATTTAATAAGACTACATGACAGTACATCATAAAGACGTCATCTTAATTACGTGTCCCACTCCCCTATTTAAGATGGAATGAGACTTTCTTAAGTATCTTTCATGACTTTTTAAAAATTTATTTTATTGTGATTGTGGCCAAGATCTTCAGACATGGTCAGGATCCTCTTTCTGCTAAGCAAAATATAAACAGAATTATAAGCTTTTCTTTAAAAGGCTTTTAGACAAGTATGCCAAGTAAGGAGCAAACATGTGAAGAGAACACTATGCAATAACAAAAATTCTATACCAGAAATCTCTACTGACAGAATATCCTCTGCACTTCTGGGACAAGAGGATCTGTTTTCTCACTTGCAGTTGTGAAGGTCTAAATAGCTGTTGAAGAGGAGAAAGACAAAAATGATACTTATTTATCATTTCACCTGTCACTAATGGAATCACTGCTAGGTTGGAACAGAACCTGCTTGACAAAAGCACCAGATTATAGCAATGAAAAGGAGAAGATAAATGCTGCAAGGAACTGGCACAACAAACACACTTTAATAAAAATCTCTATACTTCCCCTAATCACCACAATGATACAACAGCAGTTACATTTCCGGTAGTCAAAGAATTGGTCAATAGCAAGGGTATTAAAAGGAATACTTCACAGCTAGTACAAAGACATGACAACCTAGACTTCCATAAACAAGATTTTAAATGGTAATGAATATTCAAAAAAGTTTAGTAAGAAGAATCCTTGGGTCTTTCTGGATCACTTTTCCTATTGTGATATAAATAATATGGCAATTATTTCCCCTATGAAATATGTATATGCTAATTAAGCAAAAGCTTACAGATCACTACATATGCAATTTATTTTTTCCCTGATAAGCAAGGTTACTAGCTGAGGCTGAATTCTATGGGAAATAATTAATAATCAGGGGCTGAATTCTTTGGGAAATAATTAATAGTCATAGAAGGCACTTCCAACAAAAAACTGTTGAAAAAGAGGTGGCATAACTGCTCATAAAGGTGATGTATTGTAACACTAATCAAGAAAACAGATGCCATATAAAACTAAAAGGTCAGCTACTGTGAAAGGTAGGGAAAAAGAGTGCGTCATAGAACCACAGAATATCCTGAGTTGGAAGGGACCCACAAAGAAAATTGATGTGCCTGAGACCTTTGTGCAAACTCCTCAACTCTGGCAGGCTTGGTGCTGTGACCACTGCCCTGGCAAGTTTGTTCCAGTGCCCAGCCACTCTCTGGGTGGAAACTTTGTTCTAACATCTAGTCTAAATCTCCCCTGACACAGCTTCATGCCATTCCTTTGGGTCCTGTGACTGGTCACCATAGAGAAGACATCAGTGCCTAACCCTCCACTTCCCCTGGTGAGGAAGTTGCAGATGACAATGGCTCCCTTGAGTCTGCTCTTCTCCAGGCTGAACAGACCGAGTGACCATAGCCCCTCCCTATAGGGCATCTCCTCTAGGCCCTTCACCATCTTTGTAGCCCACCTTTGGGTGCTTTCTAGTAGCTTCATATCTTTCTTATATTGTGGTGCTCAAAACTGCACACAGTACTTGAGGTGAGGCCACATTAGCACAGAGCAGAGTGGAACAATCACCTCCCTCAACCAGCTCATAATGCTGTGTTGAATGCACCCTGGGACACAATTGTCCCTTTTGGTTGACAGAGCACACTGCTGACTCATACTCAACTTGCCATTGACCAGAATACAGGATATAGGATGTTAGCATTTAAGACACTTTGACAGTACACTACCTTTCAAGTAAAAGGTTCCTGAATATATTTACAAAAAGCATAGTTGGTATGACTCACCCAATTCAGTAAATTATTAATCTCTGGAATGTAAGAAGACACTGTACCAACAATAAGGAAAGGTGGATCCCTTTTATTAATCTTATGCTTGAAGGGAGGATTTTATTAGTAACAATAAACAATGTTTTCTGATAGGAACCAGAAATTCTGCCAATAGAATAGATAGTATGAGTGATATAGAACAAGAAGTGGGATTCAAAGCAAAGCTGGAGTATGATTTAACACTCACTATCACAGATTTGCAGCCACTGCTGACTAACGATTCACAGGATAGAAGGAATTCTGTAGGAAAACCCATTCCTTCTGTCTTTCTCTTTCAGATGGGTTTCAAAGATAACTTACTATATTTGAACACACTACTGGGAAGTTGTAATATCTTCAACATTGGTGATTATAGGCAATAGTTCAACATTAAAAAGATCAAATCAGCTAATTCACTGTCAGATAATTATGTCAGCTGTGTTTCTCAGTCACAATATCCTGAAATTTACAGACCTCGCTTTAAAGAGCAAACCTTGACAAAAAATTTCAGCATGCTTTGCCTCCCCTGTTCTCCTTTACCTCAGACTTTCCACTCTCCACATGCCTATTCTGATTTCTCCTCTCAGCTTCTGTGCCTGAATCTGTGTTTTTCTTGGTGCTTCCACACTCTTTATTCCACTATCTCATATTTCCTTGGACTAATCTTCTATCTGCTATCTCATGTCACTTCACAACAAACACCATTTCACTTCTAAGACACTTGCCTCCATTTTCTTCTTGATATACCTACTCCAAGCAGTTTCTACTTCATGTATTCCCTGTCACTCATCACTTTTGAAGGTGATGTCAATTTTCCAAAAGGAAATGAAAATGAAGATGCTTCAGCAATGGCAGCCAGTGAGGAAATACTCCATTGACCGTGGAAGACTGGTGAAAAGTCCTCATTGTTCTTCAGTATTAACTTTCAGCCTCAAAAAATGCTTGCAACATATTAGCAGGCTTTTTATTTCTTATTTATCTCCCAGTGTTTCTCTATTTATTTACGTATTTACTGACATCGAGTAATTCCACCTAACCTTCAGGGAATTTTGTTTGCTCTCATTTCAGAGGCGGGGAAAGAGAGACAAGTTTAAAAAATGCATATGTTGTCCTTACTGTGCTGTAACAAGATTGGCATGGTACCAGTGATGTTTGAATTTCTCTCTTAGGAAGGCTAAGATAGTTCAAGCAGCTGCACTGAAATTGCATTGAAAATGGATACTTTGCAAATTCTCCCCATAAATGAAAGTTTAAATTACAAAAAAGCTGTCTGACCGGTTATCTCTTAGCAAAGTGCTTTACAATTTGCATATAAACTTCATTTCTTTTTCTAATTACACAGAGTAAAATGCATTCATTTTGCTTTTGATTACAAGCTGGTCTTGCCAAACACCTGTGACTGCCACAAATTCTAATTTGTTATTTATTTACTTCAAAGCAATCTTATTATCTAAATGATTCAAAGCATCAAAGACCTTAATTATTGATAGTCAATTTGATCGAGTTATGCTTTCCATGTCCTTGGGCTGAAGGCACTTCTCTGTTTTCTTCTGCTCAAGTACACACTTGGCTGAGAAAAATGACTTATGATTCTGCTACTAAGTGTATGGGAAATCAGGTTCCTACTTAATTGAAACTGGATTTAGACAATACCAAAGAACCAAGACTGACAGTTACAATCTGGAATCTACTAATGGAACTAAAAATAAGAAAACAATTACCTCCCTTGTACCTTGTAAAAAATTTTATGTGTAGCACATATTATGTAAGTTTTATCCTAATCTCCACAACACTAATGCTTCATGTATACCTTTCATTTATTTCAGGCAGAAATACAGCAAATTTACACTATTGTAACAAATGGTCATGATAAAATTTGTATACTTTCTGACAGTTACAACATTTAAGTGGGTTAAAAATGCTCTTATACAAGTCAGAAGCTGGAAGATGAAAAAGGTCCTCAATACATACAAGACATTTAACTAACATGCATATTTTGGGGTGCAGATGTGCATATTCCTAGTGCATGTATTGTACAGATATCACAATGCAAACTTTCTGACACAAACCCCTTGCTGCCTCTGGGAACTGTATCTTTGCCAGTATCCTGGACAATCAGAGGTACTATATTCTCATAATGCTTTGAAGGTGTGACCAATTGGACCGATTTCTAGGAGCTGAGGGTCCTCAGAGCTTCATTCAGATAATTTTTAATCACACCATTCTCTATTAGCCTCTACAACATTTCCCCTTTAACATTTAAGATCTTCAGACATAAGAAGGGTCATATTCAGCCTCAGGTTTTCATAAAACTGATCATGAAGCCTACAGAATACATAGTTCTATGCCTAACTTCCTTATCTGTACCCTTTTCTTTATTTTTGGACAAGCATCTTAGGCTCTATTTCAGCTATGGATTTCCCAGGGTACAGGTAAATGGTACAGTTTTAATTGTTCTGCTAAATACATTCATAATCTGTCTGCAAGTACTCCTCTATCTGGTCTCATTTCTTTTGGACCGGGCTGGCATCCAGTGCTTCATTGTTTGACTGGTAAAACAACGGTTGCCCAGCTTGAATGCATGTCAATATTATACACCCCATCGAGGTACATTAGGTCTGATGTTTTGTGATGTAAAAGATCTGTAGAGAATCCTGCTCCACGGGAATCAAGGAGTAAACTAAGGAGGAAATGCACAATAGCAGATACCATACAAATGCATGGATACAGTACATATATACTCCATACAGATACACACATACATGGTACATAATTCCACAATGTAGGTTAGAATTTTGGCTGCATAAGTGATATCAGTTCCAGTGGTTGAGAAGTGAAGCAAATCTGTGAATGGATTACATGTGTCCCAGCCATATTGTGGTATCTCTTCAGAGTCTGTTCTTCTACATGTGCAATGTTGATGTTTTAAAAGACTGTTTGCATATCCCTTAAATGACTTGTTAGTCTCTAAATTCAAGACTCACATTCTTCCGTAATATGAGAGGCTAATGGAAATACTTTCACATTAGACTTCTATGCTTTTTGTTTTCCTTTCTTTTTTTTCATGATACCATTGTATACTACAAGAGAACCACCAACCCATCTGTTCTGCTCTTGGCAAATTCAAGAAAAGTTTAAAGAAATCCATTGCAGTAAACAAGTATATTATATCTTAAATATTTTAATACCATTTGCATATTTTAAATATGCAAAAAACCCCAACCCAAACAAAACCAAAGCCAAAGCATTAGATGCTATGGAGCCAGAAGCAAGACCTACGTACCAAAATTTTTCACAGCTGTGATGATGCTAAACAATAATAACCTTCCTGAAGATGCAAAATAATCATAAGTACATGATCTGTAGATGAGCTCAACATTAATAGGAAGAGACTAATAATGACTCAGAAACTGTAATGCACTTAATTGTTCCACTAGCTCTTAACCTGCTAAGCAGCACCATCTCAGGGTAGTTATATTTTATATGTCTTATAATGGTAAAGAGAATATGACAAACATAATTATGTGGTAATCCCACAGAAATATATAGATCCTCATTACATCATGGTTTTTAAAGTTTGAATATCTCATAAACAATGGAGCATAGCAGCACACAAATTGTGAGGTCAAGGTGCAAATTATGAAACAAAGTTTTGCCTCCTATTTTTAGGGCTTAACAAGGAACAATACATGAAATGTAAGAAAAAATACTTGAATATTCATGCTAAATAAGATTGAATAGAGGCAAATATGAGCCAGGATGATTAATGTGCCCCTTTAAGATTCTCAATTAAATTTTTTATGGAGTCAAAAAAACATTATTTTGGTTTCCTACTATGAATTAAAAAAAAATTTCAAGTATATATATATATATTATAT
>NW_008670024.1:0-12419 GCF_000695815.1 Acanthisitta chloris | reverse complement strand
TTTTGCAACCTGGTTGATTCTATGATTACATGGCAAGCACTTGTGATATATCCTGTAGATTTCTTAATGTCAGCTGCTCAAATGCAAAATAAATAAAATTGTTAGCATTTTATCTATTCCAGGTGACATAGACAGCTCTCTGGAAAATGCAACTGTTTCTTTATCAAATCTTTTTCTAGAGTCAGAATTTACTGAAACTGGAAGAAGAAACAGCATGAGATCTGCTAGGGATTTTCTACCAAGTTGTAAAGACTGGGACTGGTAAGAGATGTTTTCAGTTTCTTTTATCATTTATTTTCTCTCATTGTCCAAGTAAACCATGAGTAAACAATATATTTGGATTGTGCTGAAGTCAATATAAGGTTCTTTTTTTCTTGTTAAGTAAAGAACTGTTTGTGGCTGACTCGTGAGATAATGTGGATGCTGATTTTGATGAGGAGAACTGTCTTGCTCACTGTCTAGTCTGTGTGTGTTGGAATTGCTGATGGGATACAGGGGTGATAGAAACTGATCCAGGTGATACACATTGACTGGGAGGAAAGCAAAGAGCCCAGGCTGATGAACAGATTGACATTTATTTAGAGAGAATTGGATTCCACAAGCCAAGAAATCTCTTTTCAGAGCTACTTTATGCCAAATATGAGAAAGAAATAAATTCAAAAGGGGGGATTGTATTTTTAGTTTGCGAGGAATTTGGTGGTTTATGGTGTGAGAGAAGTGTTATTTTTGCCTGTTGCATACATGTGCTTACAACATGAAAATCCTAGTTATTGTTACTGCTTTTGAGTCAGCAACATTATGTATTGCTGTTGTAAGTCTTGTGAGTAATAATGCCTTCCACCTAAATGATTTAACTCTGCTGTTATCAGCCCAATATCAAAGCCTTCCACTGAGCAATGTTTACCTATTTATACAGACCTCTCTCAGGGCTCAGTTATGTAGCATGAGTAATTTAAAATCACTGCTGTTTTGTATTTTTAGCTTGGATGATGAGCAAGATTCTCTTTGTGACTCAAGTGCTCTAGAAATAGCAGAAAAGACCTTTACTTGCTCTGAAACTGATGCAATTCATAATACAGCTACATACATGGAAGCAGGTAATAAATATTGAATTACAGCTCTCTGTGAGGTATAGCATGTAATTTAAAAAGCTTCTTCCTAAATATATTTCTATTCAGTTCAGAAATACAATAGTCAGCTAAAATGTATTTTAATGTGAGAATTCGACCTTTTGTGTATGAGTAACTCCTTTAGAATTATTTTAGGAGGTCCAGACATAGAACCATCAAGGTTGAAGAAGACCTCGAAAACCATCAAGTCTAACGATTAACCTGTCTCTGCTGGAACCCCTAAACCCTAAACCAGATCCTCCAGGGTCAGATCCAGACACCTCTTCAACACCTTCAGGGATGGTGACTCCACAACCTCCCTGGGCAATATCCCAGTGCCTCAACACCCTCACAGGGAAAACATTTCTCCTCACATCCAATCTGACTCTGCCCTGGCTCAGCTCAAGGCCATTCCCTCTAGTCTTCTCCCTGCAGCCATGGCAGGACACAGAACCCCCACCTCTCTCCAGCCCTGGCAGGGAGTTGCAGAGAGCCACGAGGTCACCCCTGAGAGCCTCTTCTCCAGGCTAAACAAACCCAGTTCCCTCAGCTCTTCATCATCCCACATTTTCCTCAGCCCTTGACAATGTGCAAGTCCTGCTCAGTCATAGCTGGAACATCCCTGAGTTTCCAACATTGTTTCCAGCATAAATCCAAACCACAGCCTCGTACTATGGACAAAATTGACTGTACCTGAACCAAAACCAGCACAGTACCCAAATTAGTATTTTTAATACTGCTATCTAAGTAATCTTAGCCTGGTGTGGTACCTAAGTGCATTTGACCTTGCAAGATGTGTCTCCCCAAATATCCCAGTATTTCCCATCAGTTGTCTGTGAACTTTGGCCATTTGACTCTTTGTGAGATCCAGCCATTCCTTGCTGTGCTGTCTGCAGCTTTTATCAGCTCCTCATGCTGTAATGTGTCATGTTTAGCTGTTTCTCCTGTGGTGTCCAGTAGTTTTAAGTCTTGTTCTGTTAACTGAGGTGTCAGGCTAAGGTCTAGTCAGCAATAAATCACTTGCCTGAAGCCCTTACAAAAATAATAGGAGATTTTGGCAACAGTATGATTCAATCTGTGCATGTATTCCATCCAGGTATCTCTGGGATTTCTATGTTGCAATCGAGGGCATAGTTTTACTTCTATAACTCCATTGATTCCTGATCAGTTCAAACAAGTCATGACTAATTTTTTAATGTAAAATGTTTTTTTTCCTGTCCATAGGCAGCATCTTACCTTGTCATTTGTCTGCAAATACACAAGGAAAATACACAAGTGACCAAAATATTAGCAATGGTTTGTTAAGGAGAATTGTGAGTGGAACTGGTGCTCAGGCATGCAATGGACAAGTTGTAATCCCACCTCACGTCAGTCAAATTTATGATGAATTATTTGTCATTCATCAGAAGCTCCAGGTAGGAACTGGAATCACCTCAAAAATTTTGTTGAATGATGTTATGCAGATTGTCACTTTTGATAAAGAAATCAGAAAATACTTATATAGAAAACTGACTGAGTGAAACTATTATTTACTGTTACTTTATAGTAATCACAGATAGAATCATAGAACCATCAAGGTTGGAGGAGACCTCTAAGATCATCGAGTCCAACCATTAACCTGTCACTGCTGGAACCCCTAAACCCTAAACCAGATCCTCCAGTGTCACATCCAGATGCCTCTTCAACACTTCCAGGGATGGTGACTCCACCACCTCCCTGGGCAATATTCCAGTGCTTGAACACCCTAAATATTTACATACTAAACCTCTGTATTCATCTGCCTCTTCCCCTGAATTAATCCACTGATTCAGTAATGGTGCTTGGACTTGCATTGTGAGTAGAACAGGTAAAATTCAGCTTGAGGGACACAGTGCTTTGACATCTGAGACTATGCTGTGACACACTGTGGCCATGAAGGGCAGCACCCACAACTGTTGCTTCTCTTGAAAGCATCTGAAATCTTCCTCCTGACTCTAGACATTCCAGAGCACTTGCCTTCATGGCCTCCTGCAAAAATCCTCCGTGCATCCCACCAGTTCATCACCTATCAGGCCTAGGCTACCAGCAGCAGAATCTCCTATATGGTTCTACTCTGTAATAGCTCCTAAGCTTCTGCTGCATTCCCTGCCATGACTGTCTTTTGCACCATGTGAGATAAAAATAATCAGAGATGCTTCCCACAAATTGAGGAAATGATATAATAATCTAGAGTTCAGCACAGTCACATCAGACTCTGGTTTGTCTTACAGTTAATACCATTATCCGAGTCTTTCAGAAGTAAAAGCCTAAATTTAATTGTCTAGGTTTACACTTGAGCAATCATGTAGTGTTGAAGTTTATATTTTGGGCTGCTGAGCCAATGCACATCAAAGTCACTTGGGTTAAGATGTGAGGAAACTGAACATAGAATGCCACCAGAAGACTTTTCGTGAGTAACGCTCATAACTCATAACTCACCCAAAAGCTAAACATATCTCTGGGACAAAAATTCAAGTTTGGTATAATCTGTGAAAATTTCTAGGGTTTTAAAGTTGTCTCAACATTTTTTTTATCCTGATACAGAGAGAAAGTTCAGCACAGCATGAGTATTCTCTGCAGCTCCAGAAACGAGAGCGTCTGTCAGAACGAGAAGCATTGCTCTTCACACATGAAGCAGCTCTGGCTAAAATCAGAGGTGTTGAGGAAGAAGTTCATATGAAATTTGGAGTTATAAAAGAGGTGAAATAATGTATTTAATGATAGATATTGCTCTACAATCTATTTAATCTGTCAGAACGAGAAGCATTGCTCTTCACACATGAAGCAGCTCTGGCTAAAATCAGAGGTGTTGAGGAAGAAGTTCATATGAAATTTGGAGTTATAAAAGAGGTGAAATAATGTATTTAATGATAGATATTGCTCTACAATCTATTTAAAGTTGAAATTTGGAGTTATAAAAGAGGTGAAGTAATATATTTAATGATAGATATTGCTCTACATTCTATTTAGCTTGCAGTCACCTCAAGCCGTCACGTGTTTGTTGGAAACAATGCTTATTTCTTTCAAGTGCTTGAAATCCCCAAATGAAAGATTTGCATGAAAAGGACTGAACAATCTAGGGGGTTTGTATGGCTTCTGTTTCATAGTGGTGCATTTGGTTGTCTGATCTGTAGAGGTAACTTGTTTCTAAAACAGAGAAAGCTTTATGACCAGTATTAGAGGAGAAATTGTGTTCTGTCTGTAAGTAACCTAAGTTAATATCTTTGCATTAGCTGTAGTTGAAATGGATTTCCTTGGGCTAATTTGAACACGCATTGAGATCTTATGACATAACACCTATTGAAGAGAGTGTTATCAAATGAAGGCTCAAAAAGTTCAGAGGATGATCATCCTCACTTTGCGGGTGTGGGAAGAAATCAAATGGTATAAGAGAGGTAGTAACACTGTTCTTGGGAGAATGAATCTGGTTTTTCTCACTACTGGCTGAATATGTGAATTTGGCCATGCAGAATAACAGACTTGATACATGAGTGTTTGTCCCATTGTTTTAACACTAAAATGGAACTTAGTGTTTCTAGAATAGTCTCTTTGGAATCAGATTCTTAAATGTGATATTTCTGTAGCAACACGAAGCAGAAGTTAAACAGCTGACAGAAGCCTTGAGGGAGTTAACTAAAGAAAACAGGAGGCTGAAGTCATCATTTGATACCTTGAAGGAAGTGAATGACTCTTTAAGAAAACAGGTACAATTGTTTCCTACTAGAAAGATTTTTAGCAGTTGCAGTCAACAGGTTTAATATTTGAGCAGCTTTAGTTTGCAAAATTGCTGATTTTTTGTTTCTGTAAGGCAAGAACTGTATGTGTGACTGAAAGTACTTTCCATGCTTTTTTCTAATCCTTGAAATTTAGCCTTTGTGATCTTTTACAGTATTAAAAAAAAGTTGGACTTATTCCTCTGACCCACGAGGAACATCTAATGGTTAGGAAGGGAAAAATCTCTGAAGCAAATTGAGAGTGGATGGAGAGAAAGTCTTTTATGATGTTATAGAATCCACCCTGTGCTGATTTGATTAAATAAAAAGTAGAGTGTGCATTTCTCACTCCGTTTTTGCTAGTTATTTCCAGTCATATTTGCAAATGTGAATTAAGGCAGTATTTTCTCAGTTCTTAAACTGAGACAGTGTTTTCATAGGGGTACAGAAAGAAGGAATTTGTCTCACATGGTTGTTAAGTCTGACCTAAAATGCTGGCACACTTTAATATGCACAGAAGAAAAAACTTGAACTTAAATAATTTAGCTGCTCAACAACAACATCAAATTATTTTAGTGTGATAACGAAGTCAAGAAGTGAGATTTGAACCTCAAAGCTGGAACCTCCTGGAGCAGGTCCAGGGGAGGGCAAGGAAGATGCTGAAGGGACTGGAGCACCTCAGTGATGGGGAAAGGCTGAGGGAGTTGGGGCTGTTCAGTCTCCAGAAGAGACGACTGAGAGAGACCTCAGTAATGGATTCAAGTCCATGAATGGGAAGTGCTAAGAGGATGATCAGACTCTGCTCAGTGGGGGAAACCAATAAAACAAGAGGGAACAGCAAAAACTGATACCCAGGAAGTTCCACCTGAACAGGAGGAAGAACTTCTTTGCTGTGCAGTCACTGAGCACTGAACAGATTGCCCAGAGAGGTTGTGGATTCTCCCTCACTGGAGATATTCCAGACCCATCTGGACACAATCCTGAGCCATGTGCTCTAGGATGGCCCTGCTGGAGTTGGGAGGTGGGACCAGATGACCCATTGTGGTCCCTTCCAACCTCACTGGCTCTATGATACTGTGAATTTACAGATACTTTAATATTTTATGTTTCTTTCAGTTAAGTGATCTAACTGAGCAGAACAAGAAGTTGGAAGGTCAAGCACGAAAAGTACAAGCTCGTTTAGAGAATCTACAAGTAAGTTTGTTCTTGCATGTCGCTGCTTCCATTATAGGTATCTAGTGAAATAAAATTCTTAATTTCATTTTGTTGTAGAGGAAGCATGAATTCTCTATGGTGCAGAAGTCTAGCAATGTGTGTCAAGTGGTGCAACAAAGCAAACCTGTGAAACAGGGAAAAGTGATGGTGACATCAAAAATTGCCAAGGTAAGAAATGAGCAAAGGTCTTGAATCTTTTCATTTCAAAGACATTAGCCAGGATAACAGTCTCTGCATGTCTCTGCTAGAAATTACAAAATATAGCTTCCAGGTTTATTTTATGAGTATATTAGGGAAGTGGTGGAGTCACCATCCCTGGAAGTGTTGAAGAGGCATCTGGATGTGACACTGGAGGATCTGGTTTAGGGTTTAGGGGTTCCAGCAGTGACAGGTTAATGGTTGTACTCGATGACCTTAGAGGTCTCCTCCAACCTTGATGATTCTATGATTCTGTAGTATATGTGTATATTTTTATGGTATATTTTCCACTTCCTGTCATGTAATCTTTCATCTGCCAGTCAGAATTATAATCTGCTTCCACTGTATCAGGTTTCTGTTGCTATGTCAGAGCAAATCTTAAACTCATTCTGGTTGCTGCTACAGTACAGCATTGTCCTTAGGAATAACTCCAGGTAAGAAGTACTCACTATGCAGTATCAGGTAAAGAATCTTAACCTTCTAAACCAAAAGTGTTTTGCTACTGCTGTTTTTTTGAGAAATAATCCTTAATGAGAGAAGAGAATAAGTGCAGTGCTCATACATGCTTCCAAAATGATCACCTTTTTTCCTCAAAAAATCTTCTTACATCACTTAATGAAATACTTTCTGCCTCCATGTACTTCCACTTAGTACCAAGTGCTCTGGTGTTACTCTGCCAGCAGCTCCCAACTGGTCATGATTTTTTCCAGCTAGAGGTGAACTGTGGAATGAGAAAGAGATGTTCACACCATTCTACTTAAGTGACCTCCATTGGATGCCTTAAGACTCAGCTGTCTGTGTATAGCCAAGATATTTCTCAGTTTACACAGGTTTTAGCATCCTTTGGTTGCAAGTGAAATACAAATAGTGTCAGTAGTTACAGTTGTGAGTGAAGAGGAAAGGAATTACCCAGAGGTTGATAGAAGAAAACTTTCCAAGTCTTCAGAGAACTGATTGTGCAGCCTGTCCTCAGGTATCTCTGGGTAACTTTAATAGAATATTTCATTGCACTGCAGCAGAGCCAGAATGACAATTTCATGAAGTCTCTGTTCTTTTGTTTACAATCTATTTACCCATTTAAATTTTAACAACAATAAACTGTATGAAATAAAGCAAAGTAAGCCCTTTGAAATAAGAACTTCCCCATGCAAAGGACATTAAAGACTTGTTTTCTCATCTAATTCATCTGTCCAGAATTCTAAAATGGAATCATTCTGTATGTGAAAATTTTTTTCCAAGGTATTATACAACCATTTGTTCAAGTACAAAATAAATATTGCCTGTTCTGCACTGGGGAGTAAAGTGAGAGAGAGAGAGAGAAAAAGCCACTTCAGGATTCCTTCTGGGTCTGTGTAAGAAAGGCCTGATAACAAATGGCTTAATCAAATGGCTGTTTACTCTGACAGTAAGAGTAGGAATCAAGATAGCAGTGAATCTTATGTCCCTTCAGATTCTGGAAACCTCATGTCTGTGCAGCTTCAGATGGAGCCCAGGTGGATTTTTCCCAGGGCATGCCAAACGGGTCCTGTCCATGCAGAGAAGCTCCTTCTTTCTGGCCATTGAAGATATTATATCATCTTCTTGCAAGTAAACATCTCTATTCCTGAAGGATATTCACAGGAGAAGAACTTGTTTCCTTTTTAGACAAAGGCAAGGCCAGGCATGAGGTGTGTACCAAGTGGGAGCTTGTTGAGTTTTTCCTGCAGCCACGCACAGGATAATCTATGCAGTTAGTTGATTTGTGCAGCACAGCACAGGCTGCACCTGCTCAGGTTAACTGTCATGTAGATCTCTGGCTTCTTGCTGTACAGTGGTCTCCCAGTCAGGATCACCAGCTTCCAGCCCTTGACCTGCATACAGCTGACCTTTCCCAGAGACAGAATCATAGAACCATCAAGGCTGGAGGAGACCTCTGAGACCATTTAGTCCAACTGTTAGCCTGACACTGCTGGAACCCCTAAACCCTAAACCAGATCCTCCAGTGCCAGATCCAGACACTTCTTAAACACTTCCAGGGATGGTGAGATGGTGACTCCACCACCTCCCTGGGCAATATCCCAGTGCCTCAACACCCTCACAGGGAAAACATTTTTCCTCACATCCAATCTGACTCTGCCCTGGCTCAGCTCAAGGCCATTCCCTCTAGTCCTCTCCCTGCAGCCATGGCAGGACACAGATCCCCCACCTCTCTCCAACCCTCTCAGGGAGTTGCAAAGAGAGCCACGAGGTCACCCCTGAGCCTCTTCTCCAGGCTGAACAAACCCAACTCCCTCAGCCCTTCCTCACCCCACAGGTTTTCCAGCCCTTTGCTGCCCTCGTTGCCCTTGGCTGGACTCACTCCAGTGCCTCAACGGCCTTTGGGCAGTGAGTGCCCAAAGCTGAGCACAGCACTGAGCTGGGACCTCCTCAGTGCCCAGTGCAGGGGAATGAGCACTGCCCTAGTCCCTGTTGTAAGTTCTTCTCAAACCCTAGGTCCTAGTCCCAACAAAGCACACATGGCCTGTTCAAGATCAATATCCCCTTGAATATAATGTTTTCCACAGGCTCCTAATACAGTAACTCACCTCCCAGATTTTATCAGGCATAAAATTGTCATCCTTTCTATTATGCCTGCTATTTCTTAAATAATGTACTCTGACATAATTCAGTATGTCACTATTTTGGGTTAGAAAAATCATCAACGTGAAAGCTGAAATACCTGGTGTTGTGGATGTATTACAGCTACCATGGAATTCAGAGTTTTATGAGCTCTTAGCTTTTCTTATGGATTGGATCTCAGACCAGCATCTTAGCAAAATAAAAACACAAGAAGGAAGAGAGCACAGTCCTAAACGTACAGTTACCCAGAGCTCCAAACAAACCTGTACTCGGGAAAGGTGTCTGAAGGTAAAGGGGTTTGGATTGCTTGCTTGTCTCAATGTGTTTTCAGATTTATGGGGGGTTTTAAAGGATTCTGATAGTATATCAGGTCAGCATGTAATTTAAACAACACCTCTGTTAATAAGTCAGTGTTCATTGCAACAGTGAGATATAATGGGTCATTTGGTATTTCTAAAGCATACAGATAATTTTTGATGGAAAGTGTGGTGTTCAGTCTCAACATGAGAGGTGCAGCAGGTCACTTCAAGTCACTTCTGTCAGTTGACAGTTTGCCTTGTGTTTTACCTGTGATGCTGTACCTAATTCCTCTTTTTAAGGAGGAGATAAACAGGTTTAATTTAAAGTATTTTGGCACATATTTAGTTAATAAAGTTATACTATCTGATACTGTGTTATAATCTCAACACTTTTATTGTTTTCTTTCTGGTGATACCAAGGCTTGAAAAATGTGAGGTGTTCAGAAAATGCATTTTTGTTGTATTTCTTCATGATATAAAATATTTATATCCATTAGGGCTTGGGTTTACTGGGGTTGAGCTCACATGTGTCTCCACTTTTGCATGTAAAATTTGCAATCTGTGTATGCATATCATTCTGTTACCTGTGCTGGATCTGCCCACTGAGTATTTGCTTATCTAATCTGTTAAACTCCAGGAGAAAGTTGAGGAGGGTTGTTTTCCACTTATGGTTAGTTTATGCACTAGTTTCATATACTTGATGTAATTCCACTTCTGTTTTTACAGATTTTGCCTATAGCTACTGAACAACTCCAGTGGATGCCATTTGTGAATCCTAAACTGCACATGCCTGTGATTAGGTTTATTTACTGGTCTATAAGGCAGCTAGACAATGATATTCAGGTAAAAGAAGTTGTCTTTCACAATATCTTGTCTAAAAAACTAAATTCACAGAAGATATTAATGGATTTTGCATTTTAAATACATGTGGAAAGTGGATGTTTTCAGATAGTCTATAGAAAAGAAACTGCTGTCTTTTGGCATTGTGTATCTAAGTGGAGTTTTCCTAAATATGTGATCACTGCCGCAGTGTCTAAGCACATCAGACAGGATATATTTGCACATGTAGTTACAAAACTTGCTCCAGAAGAGGCAGTGTGTTCATGTCCACTTCATGCATGAGGTGTGTTGTGGCAAAGCAGCAAAGGGGTTTTGATGTTTCTGTCCTCTGCTTGGTGTCTAAGCACATTCCTTGCTGTCTATGGCTGGACTGCTATAAGGAAATATTTAGCAGTGTACAACAGAAAAATACAGTAGCCATACTGCAAACACTCAGCATAGTGCTCTCAGCAGTGCTGTTTCTAAATCAAAAGGTAGAAAATTCAGAGAATCACAGAACCATCAAGGCTGGAGGAGACCTCTAAGATCATTGAGTCCAGCCATTAACCTGTCACTGCTGGAGCCCCTAAACCCTAAACCAGATCCTCCAGTGCCAGATCCAGATGCCTCTTCAACACTTCCAGGGATGGTGACTCCACCACCTCCCTGGGCAATATCCCAGTGCCTCAACACCCTCACAGGGAAAACATTTCTCCTCACATCCAATCTGACTCTGCCCTGGCTCAGCTCAAGGCCATTCCCTCTAGTCCTCTCCCTGCAGCCATGGCAGGACACACATCCCCCACCTCTCTCCAACCCTGGCAGGGAGTTGCAGAGAGCCAGGAGGTCACCCCTGAGCCTCTTCTCCAGGCTAAACAAACCCAACTCCCTCAGTCCTTCCTCATCCCACAGGTTTTCCAGCCCTTTGCTGCCCTCGTTGCCCTTGGCTGGACTCGCTCCAGTGCCTCAATGGCCTTTGGGCAGTGAGTGCCCAAAGCTGAGCACAGCACTGAGCTGGGACCTCCCCAGTGCCCAGTGCAGGGGGATGAGCACTGCCCTAGTGCTGCTGCCACACTCTGCTGGAGCCAGGCCAGGATGCCCTTGGCCCTGTAAATATCCTGTGGTTAAACTCAATAGGATTGTAATCTTTTGTGCTTACTGCTCTAAGTAAGTATATTATAAATGGGCATCTTGTGAAGTTTGGTTCTGAGGTAATATTTGTGCATAGTTTATGGTGAAAAGTCTAATAGACATTACCAGTACAATGTTCTCAAGTTTCATATCTAGATCTTTACCCTGTAAATGCTTTTATGGGATATAACTTCAGGTAGCCTTACAAAACAGAGTTGACAGAAGCTGAGCTTTTTCTGGAACCAGAGGCAGATTAAATAATGTCAGGGTAACAGGGGCCCTTACTAATTAGTCTCTTGGGGAAGTATGTATTGATAAGGTGCTCTGATAATGCTGTTCAGCTGCTTTTGGAACACAGAGCAGTATCTCCTGTACAGATTATGTTCCAATACGTGGTCAAACTGTTTGCCCTATAATATTTAATGACATGGGGAACATGTACACAGGATTTAAATGTGTTTTAATGTTTACACTAACTGTGTGCACTGTTTGAAACAGCATGCGACCCTGAGGTCAACAGTGAGGAGACTTGGTGAAGATATTTTCAAGGGCATAGTAAGGAAGGGAAGCCCACATAGTTCTGAACTGTCTCCAGAGAGTAAATCAAAATCAGCAGTTTTCTTCAGGAGTTCCTGTATGCCTCTGAGGTTTCTGTCAACTTTAATTGTGCTTAAAACAGTGACACAAGGTAAGTCAGGATTTTTTAATACTGATTTATTTGTTTCACTCCTGTGCCTAAACAAAAAGCTTTTCAGTGATAGTGCAGAGTCTGTTATACATTCTTAGTGAAAAGTGGTTTTGCTTGATTTTCACTACCTTGTAAAGCAAATTATACAAATATGAATGTTGCTGTTATCCATTCCATGTTGGAATTTCTGCATTCCTTTATCTGACTTCTTGTCAGATAAGTCAGCATTCCTCAAGAAAGGGAAAAGAGATATGCTGACAATTCTGTCAGACTACTTTCCTTCCTCATCCTTTTGACACAGAGCTTAGTGTTCACTTTTCTGTTAGAACTTACAGAAGAAAAACCTTCAATCAGTCTGATGTATAGAGTTAGTTTTAAATTAACTTGCAGATTACAGATTCAGAAAGCCAATGGAATCCTGGGCTGCATCCAAAGGAGTGTGGGCAGCAAATCAAAATAGGTGATTCCTCCCCTCTGCTCTCCTGAGACCCACCTGGAATACTGCACACAGTTCTGTCGTCCTCAACATAAGAAAGACATGGAACTGTTGGACAAAGTCCAGAGGAGGACACGAAGTTAATAAGAGGTCTGGAGCATCTCCCCAATGAGGACAGACAGAGGGAGTTGGGGC
>NW_008670023.1:149269-189627 GCF_000695815.1 Acanthisitta chloris | reverse complement strand
ATATACACACACATACACACACACATAGAACTGTGCAAATTCTGTAATTGGAACTCAGCCCTGGAAGTGGAACGCTAGTTTTATGGAAAATGCTGGTATTTGCTATATCAAAACATGTAAATATAGCAAATAACAAAACTCTTCACTAAGTTTCAGATTTGCAATGTCACCATATAACAAGTTGTATTTATGAAGAACAATAGAAATGACAAAGTCTCATTTCTGATGTTGATTCCTATTTCTGATTTCTCTCAGATTTACATACTTCCTCTCCCAGTTTGCCCAGCTAAAGCCACCTATGTCTTCTCTTTTCTCACCTCACAGTATGCTCAGCTACCCTTCACATCTACTAATTTCTTCCCAAGCAAGAACCACAAATTAGGCTGGTTTTGAGGTAGGGGTGTACTTACTCAAACTCATGTAAAACACAACAGGTAACTTAAAGCCTTCCCCCTAGTAATCTGAAACTCTTCTTTACACCTACCTGACATCTTGTATGAAATGTATATAAAATTATATCCTTTTTTGAGATGTTTAACTGTCTTTAAAATGCATGTGAAACTGGCCATGTGGGTTCAAGAAAAGTGGGGAGAGAACAGCAATAAAACAATCATCATAATTACATAAAGTTTCAAAGCAGATGAAAAAATGAAAGGTATATTGTTCAATATGAAACCACTGGATGTAAATCAGACATTTTGAAATTATAATTTTGAGATATTCTAGTTCAGCAAATCCAAATGCCCCATTTCAATGTCTAATTCCTTCACGTCAAACAAAAATAGATGCATTTTAAGCTTGTTTTCCTACAATCCATCTGTGTCTCAGAGATATTTACTGAAGTTGTGCAAAAAAGTTTATATAGCTAATTCAACAGAGTGGAAACAAAAAAAAGGTATTGACAACTTTTCTGGGTAAGAGTAGCTTTAGATGAGAAATTTTGGAAAATCAAAAAACCACTTCAAATCAAAAGCCCACACCATGGCATTTTATTACATACTCTACTAGGAAAACAATACATAAGGAAGCACTTCTAACTTAGAGGCTGGTATTAAACTTACAAAATAACCCTAAGATTTATGCCACCAGCTAGCTTTATAAAACGCCACATGTTAACGAGAAATCATAATTTAAAAAGCAGGGTGAATTCAATACCTCCTAAAATTCCTTCCTGGTTGTAAACATTCTGTAGAAAGATGGTCCTGAAAACTGCATCATTTGAAGAAGAAGAAAGAGGTATTTGTGATACCTGATTTAACTGTGAGGTTTCTGTGGAACAGAGCATGGAGGTCATAAGTTCTGTTCCATGCAGATATGATCAACATGCTGGCAGGACCTCAAGAGATACCTCCATGTACATGTTCAAACCAATTGCCAGTGCTGGAGTCTTCACCACATACCCTGAGCACAGCTCTGCCAGCCCACATGAGAGGTGACTAGGAGAGCTGTAACCACCCTGCTAAGCCTTCTGGCCCTGGGCCTCTCTCAAGGCATAGAGAAGATTTCTTTGGTGAAAACCAGTTTCTGTAGGCTGTTGCCCATGGAATAAAGGAGTGGACAGGAATCTATGGAGCAAACACTTCTCATTAAGGGTTTGCAAAACAGGGGCTCATTTCCAAAAGGTAATAATGAGGCCTTTTGTCTTTTTGTTACACACAGTTCTGGACGACTCCCTGAATGAAGGGCCTCATCCTCACAAGCATAAGAATGATGGACGAGTCTTTCGGCTGCTACCACACAACCCTAAAGCGCATCACCAAAGTGACTCTTTAATGCAATGGCAGGGAAAGGAAGATGTGGTTATGCACCTGGCACATGCACACCAAACACGAGAGTAACTCCATGCTGGAAAAACTCTCTGCTACCTTCAAAAAACTTGCTGAAGCTAAATTGAACAGAATTTGTCTACTGTACACGAATACTGGGTATTATTGAGCAACCTTTAGAATAATGCTGCTCATTGGGGCACATCACTTAAGAAAATACAGCATGGTAACATGAAAACTTGTGCCAGCAACCTTCATTGTTCAGAGATTTTAAAGAACAGAAGGGTTTTGATTGTGATGGTCTCAATACAACCATGTAGTCAGATGCCAGGAATAATACAGAATATAGAATTTCACCCAATAATTTACTCAACAAGCCCCTAACTTCAAGTTGAGCTTTTTGATGTAAAAACTTCAAGTGAAGAATGAATCACATCTGCAAGGAAGTTATTCCTCTCTGCTCATGATTTTCCTTTATTTCCAGGTCCAATTTTTTTTGCTTCTGCTTCCAGCCATGTACATGTGCAATACATTGGCTCTAAAATCATTATCTGCTTTTGTTCATCTCTATTTTACATCAAACAAAACACAAGAGGAAGTAAAAAAATAGCTGTAATATGCACATTACAGAGCACTTACTCTCATGTCTAGTGTCATACAAACTATGAGATAACAATCTTGAATATAACACACATTGTCTACTGGAATTGTCATTGCTTGGATAGTGAGTTCAATTTGCCAGTACTAGAAGGATTAAGTCTAGGTAAAGCACGTATTTGAGCAAACTATGCCCAACATGGACAGTTTCCCCATTTGTAAGGGAGCACCTAGAATGAATGAGGTAGAAAGGACGTTCGCTACACTGTGGTTTTGCAGTTTCAGCAGACTTTCCTCCACAGGATATGCAATAGTCTGGTGGACCTATCTCGCTTTTTTCAATGTTTGAAAGCCAGATGACTTGACTTAGGCAAAAAGCTTTAATTTAATAAGCCATTCTACTGCCAGATAATTTTCTTTATAAAATATCAATACCTTTGTTAAACCAAATTTGCTAGTCTGAATGTTGAAATTTTGTGCCAGGAAGGTCTCCGTTGCTTAGGAAGGACACTGATGGGGTTTCTTCCAGCAGTAGGCACTGGCAGACATATTTCCCCACCACCTCACTGGGCAGTACATTCCAGTGTCTAATCACCCTTTCTGTGAAGAAATTCTTCCTAATGTCTAACCTAAACTGCTCCTGGCACAGCTTGAGACTATGCCCTCTCATCCTGTCACTTGTTACCTGAGGTTAACACACACTTGGCTACAACCTCCTTTCAGGGAGTTGTAGAGAGTTGTAAGGTCACCACAAGCCTCCTCTTCTCCAAGCTAAATAACCCCAGTTCCCTCAGCCTCTCCTTACAGGACTTGTGTTCTAGATCCTTCACCAGCTTCATTACACTTCTCTGGACACACTCCAGCACCTCTGTGTGCTTCTTGAAGCAAGAGGCCCAGAACTGGACACAGTCCTTGAGGTTTGGCCAAATACATGAAGACAACTTGACATTTAGTGACCCTTTGGTGTCCAAAAAATACCATGAGGTAGGAAAACAACTAGTATGGGAATATAGTTTCACCAAGTTGCATCAGTAGCATAAAAGGGAAGACCATAGTTTTATGCTGTTTCTGAACCAGGGGTGGTTCTCTGTCACTTCTGATATATGACACTGATCAAAGACTAGGGCTGGTGTTGAAACCTTCAGCCAGTCTTGTGAGATTAAATGGCAGACAGGAACAGAGCAATGCAAGCTGTACGTGGGACATTGACTGAGCTGAGGTAACAGAATTCATAGTGGAAACATAAAATTTCAGAAAAATATGATTTTCCCATGTTCATCAACAAGCCAAGAACAATACCAGGAACATAGTTACATCCACATCTTCTTCATCAACATTTACCATAGCCTCAAGCCCTAAAGCCATTCCTGGCAGCTGCTCTACAGAAGGCAGCATTGCTAGACTAAAGACAGCAGCTTAGCAATTGAGACATACATAGATACTGGGACCAGGTCCCTCCATCGGGTCATCCAGATGAGAATCAACAGGCTACTGTTGCTTTGTTTCTAACCACTTCCTGACTACAGTTTGGCTATTTAGTCTTTCACCACCTGGTTTATATTTGATTTGCAAAATTATAAATAAACAATCTCCCTCAAGGAACAACAAGAATATTGCACAGTTTGCAGTTTGTGACCAGAGAAGCAAGGAGTTGAGGCAACACATTTTCTGGTACCTAAGCCACAGGTCAGATTGGTTGCCAGCTAAGCCAATATTTCTGGTTTGAAGCATCTGCTGAATTCTTTCAAACAATTAGATAGGTTTGTTCCATCACTGAAATAGAAAACCAAATTTAAGAACGGCTGTGTAAATAAACTGGGAGTTCATTCAAAACCAGGGACACAGGCCAGCTATTTCTGGAATATAAAGAAAATTCAGCTGGGAAAAGTTCTTCAAGCTTCAAGCTATAATTCTACTGATTTTCTTCAATATGAATGTATACACATGAATAAAAATGGCTCCAGAATATAAAATTTAAAGAACAAGATTAATACTTTTTACATGTTTCTCTGTGGATAGAACTAGTTTTTTATTTTATTGTTAACCTTAAAAGGCACCTGCTGAATTAAAAACCTGGGATTCCTATTTTTTCTAGCAAATGCATGTTTTCTTGAATATAATTGCATTTTAAACTGTAATATCATAAATATTTTTCACCTAATTCCATTGTAACATTTTATGGATATCTCATAATAAATAATTTTAATTTATCCACTTTTAATTAACTTTGGGATTAGTTCTTCTTACACAATTAAGTTTCAAGCTTAATATAAAATCTGTATTCCAAATGCTTGCCTAAAGTTGCTCACATAACATGTTTGCTTAAAAATACAACTTGTCCATCAAACAAGATCAAATAACTGCATTTCAGAACTCTGTGTAGAACTTCAATTCCTAAATTAGTTCAGGGTTACCAAAATCTCATTGGAATGTGATTAGCATTATGCTCCTTAGCAGTCTTTTAGTATGGTGATGGGAACTTGAAATGAATCAAACAGGCACTTACCATCTATCTCCAGAAAGTATACAGCAAGCACATTTCACTGTCCTTGCAAGCTAGACAGATAATGCTCAGTGCTGGCACTAGGACAGGGTGGGAAGAGAGAGAAATGCTTCTGCTGACAGCCAGAGGTTTTCCTTATGCCCCAAATCACTATACATCTTGTTCCCTATCTACTGATTACAATTCCCAAACAGAAGAAAGAAATCTACTCTCTGGCAATAACTGCACTGATTTTCACAATGAATAGAGGGGGGAAAAAAATAAAAATCTGTTGACATGCAATTCCACATGTTCACACAGTGCCACATACCATGGCACTACACTGGGGAAGAACTTAATCTATGCTTACATTTCAGCACACATATTTCCATTTTTTCTCTGTGTCAGTACTCATAAGTTTAAAGTAAAGCATGATCCAACTATTTTTTTTAATAAACTGGTTAACTCCTGCTTCCCATTTCATTCTATGTCTTTTGTTTCTGCCTAAAACCAAATCTTTATTTGAGAAAAAGAAATAAAAATCTTTCAAAAAGTACTTCAATAAAAGCACAGGAATGGCATACATAATCCTACTTAGCCCAATAGCCACCTTTTGACAGTGATCCAATGTGAATATTCTGGTAGTGTACATAAAGCAGAGGGCAAGTACAAAGCAATGTCCACCTTTTAGTACTCTGCAGTTGGAAAGTTTTCTGAGCTGGAGACCAGTTTTACATCTTTGTAGCTAGCAGCTCTCAGTTGATGTTTCTTTCATAAATTCATCCAATCCATTTGTACTTTGTGTTTGCACAACATCCTGCACGAAGGTGTTTCAGTATTTTGAGGACCATTGAACAATTTAGAGGTGGTGGATGCCACATACCCAGAAATATTGGAGGTCAGATTGGACAGGGCTCTGCTCCTTGCAGGGAGATTGGACTAGATAACCTTTAAAGGTCCCTTCCAACCCAAACCGTTCTATTATTCTACCATTCCTGACTCCCATTCAAGTTTTCCTATATCTCTATCATATCATCTCATGCCTCATTCACCTGTCTTCTATTCTAGAAAATGCTACCATGAAGCACCTTGTCTTTAGCTTAAATTTGCCCTTTGCATCTGTCCCCTATCCCTTCTTTGCCTTTGTCATCCCTATGGATTAGGATGGATCCCTGGACCAGCATATCTATACTTCATTTTCTAATAGATCTTCTAAGTGTGTTGATAACTCTATCAGCTCTGCACACCAATCTCCTACCTCAAGTAGAAATTTGTCCCTTTTTGGGACAATATTTTTCCCCCCCGTCAGACTCTGTTCCAGAAAGACTTCCAATCATGCACTCTTCCCTCCCACAGCAGGCCCAGAAGGAGATGGCACAGGTACAGACAACACTTCTGTGTGTAAAAGACTCCATTGTTCCAACAGGTAAGATATACATGACACCGAAATGACTAGTTTGCCTTCTTGCACCCTTCCAGACACTGTGCTTCCACCTCTGCTCCTCAGGTGCCAAAATCCTGCCAGTAGAATGTCCTCATTCATGACTGTCGCAAGTACAAACAGGACTCATAAAATAAATTGATTCATAACTGAATCTAATCCCCAAACTGTGACAGAAGCCATTTGAGTAATCCCTTATCTGTCAGGGCTGTGCTCCACTTCCTCTCCACATTCTCCACCAAAAAGGGTGAGATGATAAGTGAAGTTCAGTTGTGGGAAGCTGCTGGCATGGAAGGAAGTTCCAGCTGAGCTTATAATGGAAACCACCTGCCCCTTGATTATGACAGAACAGAAATTCTTATTATACTCCCTCTATACTACTTAGAAGACAGGAGGTTTTCAATGTCACATTAAAAAGAGAAGGCAATTTAAAAGGATAAATGCATACAAAGGGGATTAAAAACAAAAAAAAAAAATACTTGTTTTTTAATTTTCAGTGGGTACACCCAGTACCTTGGTAGGTTAGTAAAACAAAAACATAAGCAAACGAGATAGAAAATGTGATGAAAAAGACAGAAACAGAAAGTAAGAGTTATTATAGCAATTTCTTTTTTGTCTCAAGATAATGTCATCATTGCAGACGGTAGGAAAGAAAGTCCATCTGCTTTCAATAACCAATGTATTGTTGGCCTACCAATGTCCCCGCCCATGTTCCCAAAGCAAGAACGAAGCACCAACGGCACAAGTCCCTTCCCTCCTTCTGCACCTCTGCTCTGTTTTCTAAACTTCTAAAAGTCATACTGTGCACATTCAAAGTTAAAGTCCCATAACCTGCTAGTCTTTAAAGCATAACTGCACAAACAAGTATGTTTGCATTCTACAACACTTAAAAAGTAACTGTGAAAGACTGCATTATCGTGGGTCCTGGACTTTGGTAAAGCTGATTCAATGCATTTTCTCAGTTTTGAGGGTAAAAGTTAAATCAGCCATCAGAAAGAGCAGTCCAACATTTTCTTTTTGGCACTATAACATGATCTGAGAGGATAACTGTACCTTGTACTATGATCCCATCAGATCTTACAAACACAGCTGATGTAGACTGGTGTGGTACTTGGCATGTATTTTGATGTCCAGAGAAAAAGGTGCTGCCTCCACAACTGATGACAGAGCAGATGATATGCTTCCCTCTTTAAATCAGTGTCAAACTACCAAGGCATGAAAGTAAGAGAGAGTGTGTTTATTAGAGAGGACCCTTCACTGAATGGAGCATCACAGCACTTTGAGCTGTCACCACCAGGCAAAAGTCATTTGTGGGTTCCTAGAAGCAAGGTCCTAGCCTCTGGAAGCCATCAAAAAGATGGTGGAATTTAATCTACAACTAAGAATGAAAAGTTAAGGCAAACAGATATGCCATCTTACAAGATTCATCCCACAGTCGCAGTGGGATACAGTATTTTTTTCATGCTTTTTCCTGAATTGCTGTGTAGTGTTGCTATGTACTATCAAATACATACTGTATTCCCCCCCAGGGGTGGCTCTATTTCAGTACTGGGTGATCTTATTTAATCATTACTTAGCTCACAGGAGTGTTGTGAAACTTAATTAAATTAATACCTGTAAAGTGCTTTGAGGTTCTCAGATGAAAGGTGCTATAGAAATCCAAAGTACTATTTGTGTTTCTAAGGATGGGTGAAGCACTTTAGATAAACTAAAACCCTATATAAATCTTGCCTCAAAGTAAAAGCTTTTCACAGTTTAAGTTAGCCTACTTTTTAGTTTTGTTTTCATTTGTAAGACTTTCACAATTCCTAAATTCACTTTGAATTAGAATAACCATTTTAGAACTACACAAGAAAAAGCATACTAATACCTCATTCATTTTCAGCCTCAACTTTACCTCTGCTTAAACAGGTGCACTCAGTATTTCAAACTGCACCACTGTTGAAGATCATTGCCTTCTCTTATCTGTGATCCATCATGCAGACAACTTTATTAGACAAAAGATAACCAGGTCTTGGATCTTCAGTGAATCTACAGTTACAGAATTATCAGTTGGCTCTTGGAGAGTTAGCTGCAGTCTCTAACTGTACTGAGTAACAGTAACATGATGAAATAAAAATGCAAACTGTAACTACCATCATCATCTTGATTCTATAGACAGGAGAAAAAATAGCTTTCAGAGAAAACAATAGCTTGGAGAGATGGGACTTTCTCCTCAGTCTCTCTGACTCCTTTAGAATAATACACTTGTTTATATGTCCAAACCAGGACACTTAAGAGGATCTTCTTTCTTTAAGGGAAAAAAAAAAAAGTTTGAAAGCTTATAATCAAAGTACTCTGTTACCATGCAAACAGAGGGCAGCCATTTATGTGATATGTAGCCTAAGACTACATAAGAAATGCATTTCTAAAAAGCATAAACACAGAGCATTATTAAAATCATGTCATGGCACGTAAAACTTATATTCAAACAGAAGGTAATTAAATCCCAGAAAACTCATGAAAATGCTTGTTCTCATGAAATTTCCATCTTAGTTTCCAAGTCAAAACAATATGAATAAATATCCTAAACAGAAAACTGCAGAAATTGAGCTTTTAAGTCTTTCAAGATTTGCCCCTCACCATTTATTTCCTCTGCAGTCTGCAATGAGGGGAGGAATCTGAATCTCTGTCACCTGCAAGAAAGTACCGAGGGATGTGACTACTTAAACCAGTATGGTTACTCCACTTTAGTATCACTTTATTCATTGCAGACTGAGAGGAATTTTTATTGATTCAGTGCACTTTGGGGGTTTGGCATCTAGTTACAGGTTGTATAACACTACTGTGAGAAACCATTTTTAACCTTGAGTATGCATGACTGCTTATGGCTACTTTTATGTTATGAGGTAACTATACAGGAACAGAGAAGGCTGTGGTCAAAAGGAAGGAAGTCCCAATCTCTGCCCTATATATATTCACTATAATTGCCATCTGTGTATAAAAATATATGCTTGGTTTGACTAAAATCATATGGAACGTACATTTTCTTTTGAAAAGAGCACAAGAATATCAACACAAAATAGAATTTAGAATATTTAACATGTTGCCAAAAAATGACAATGCAATTTGGCAAGCAAATAAACACCCACCAGAATACAGAGTATTCTACTTAAATGCAAACATGGAAGTCAGATCTGGTAACTGTACTAGAATATACACATCAAGACACATGCCAAAACTTCCATGGCGAACTCGCCCTTCCAGAGCCAGGAACATATTTTTGTTTCCTGTGTTGCCTACCACCATGGACCAGAAACCATTCACAGACAGATTTCCATTCATTCAGAAGCCAAGAACCCACCTAGAACATTCCCCTCATTTCAGTCTGCATGTGTTCACTACATATTTTCTTTCAAATACTTATCCATCTTATTTCTGAAAACTGTATTAGTTGCTTCTTTGTTGCCTTCTCTCTGCAAGCTCTACAATATTGATAACCATCATTGTAAACCAGCAATTCCTCCTCAATTCCTTTCATACATGGTACTTCAAGTCTTGTCTATATCTCCTTGTTTTCTGCCCCAGACTTCAGTCAAAAAAGTCTAAAGACCCACTCTTTCAATTCTCTTAAAAGTTACACATATTTTAAGTGGAATCGTTCTTACTTCAGTAAGATCCTCTTCTTTCCTGCAGAACTCAGAGCTCGTTATTTGGTATACCCAAAACATCTATATTACTGCATTATTCTAGCTGTCCTTAGCTCTGTTGTAACTTTTCTCTTTTGGTGTTTTCCCTTCTTTTAAAATAACATGCATTCCTTACACAAACCTAAAATTATTTCCCACAGCTATTCCAGAAATTTTAAACAGTTATTTTTGCAGTTGAATACAAACAATATTTATAGATCACTTGCTTCCAAAAAACTTGAAGAACTTAACACTTTATGTTAATTTTTACCGTATCTCTGTGAACTGCTTCTTTATTTACAACTCTCTTCCCTCTGGGCAAGTAAGACTATATCCACATTACTGAACCAGAGTCTAGTGCAGCAGAGACCAGAAAAGCCTATGGGCATGGCTTCACCCTTGGCTGAAGCCCATCTAAGTATGGGCTGCAGCCCAGAATGAAGGTCCACCCTTCCTCCTCCTCCCTTCTCTTGGGTCCCTGCAAACAGGGCTCACACAGCCAAATCAGGCAATGGATCAAGCTGAAAATAGACCTCTTTTCTTTTACCAGGTTGCTAATTGTCTCTTAGCTCTGCTGACCATCACACCATGCACTGGTGGTGTCACCACAAGGCAGGGAAAACACATGGCTGAGATGCAAGCATAGCTCCTGCTCCTTTCCGCAGGAACTTGAACTTAAACGATTCAGATAATTGTAAAACTGCAGCCACAGGGTAGAGACAGGCAATGGCTGCTCTAAGGAGCCATTAATACAAAATGGAGTCTTATCTCCTGTCTCTCACTCCAGCTGCTTGTTCCTATGCCTTCCCCGTGCAGGTGCTAAGGCCCACCAGACTTCACAACCAAATCATCGCATGACAATGCGCAAGGCTAAAGGACAAAAACCATACAAACTTTTTTTTTCCTGATGGTTTAGTGAACAAAGTGCTAGCAGATGGGCAAGGCGGGGGGCAGGCTCCAGAGCTGGGGGGCAGGAGCAGGAGAAAGGAGAACAATCTCCTCTTTCCAGCAAGAAGAGATCCAAGACCAGTTCAGTTATCTCATGTATCTCCATACTAAAAGACTTCTGTAAAGGGCCATGAGATAGTGCATTGAGAGAGTTAACCAGAAATATGTACGGCCTGTCTAGTGCTGTACTTGCAAACACTTTAGGCTTTTATCTCAAATAGCCTTAAAGACCTTTTGTCCATTCATTGTTTGCCAGTATTTGTCAGCTTCCTACTTTCTTTCTCAACCTCTTAGTTTTTAATATCTTACAGTTCACCAATTTAGCTCTGCTGAGTGTTTGCTGACTCCTACATTCCCTAGTTACCCAAACTCTGAATCAACCTATTCTCTTGGTATTAATCCTCTTCATCTTCCTTAGCTGTTTTACCTTTCACTCAGTTTCCTCAAATCATTTGTCCTAGTACAAGTGCTGTCCTCCTTTTAACTTTTTCTCCACTGGAAGTGGAATTTACCCAGATATGCTTTTTACTTACAATCATGTCTTCCCTTAATACATCTCTGAATTTCTAGCTCTCCCCTTGGAGCTAGCTCTCAGCTGACTATTTTCTCTGCTAGGGAAGAAGGGCCACCTTTTCCAAACCCAAGAATGTTGCATACACCGCAACAGAATTCCATCCCAAGCATAACAAACACACAGTCATCAGAGACCATACAGCTAACAAATGATATATTTACTGTAACAAGAAGCTGTCACAGTCTACCAGTTACCTCCATTATCAAATGTGTTATAAGCATCACACCATTAAATTGAATTTCACCTTCTATTAGCTCTCCATCTTATATTCAGACCCAATTGGATTCTGTTAACAGACACTGCTGAATGAATATCCTTAGTAGAAGGACCTGATTCCATGAGTTTCTGAGAGACCAGAAGCCCAATGCTATAAACGTAAGTGAGGGACCAACTGAGCAGTAAATCTGCCTCAGCATCAGTATGTCACTGCTGATCTGAACAACGTTTACATGCCGGGTTATATAGCTCTGTTCCCATCAATCTCTAAAGACACAATTTACAGGAATGCTTTTCCAGAAAACAGAAGATAATCTCTTCCCTACCTGGCACAATCACTCACACAAAAGCAGTTGTGAAAATCGCTCAGAATTACTCCAGCCACAAGAACCTGTGGTCACCCTTGACTGTAAACTCTTGGCTAATCCTAAAGCATTAAAGAGAATGATACAGTTGCATAGATATGGGCTTTTGCAGGCCTCTTCAGAGAATGAAATGCACATTTCTTTAAAGTAAGATAAGAAAATTTTTATATTTGAATGCAGTGATACAACACATTTTAGAATTTTAGTACTTATTTTTAGTATCAACTGTGCCTGCTTACACAAATGGTCATGCAAAGAACAAAACTCCCAAGGAGAATGTGGTCCCTTTCCTTCAACTTAAGACGCTTCCAAAAGCCAATTTTAATACATTACTACTATGACGACAAATTGGCTATTCTGTCAAGAAAGAACACCAAGAAGTCAACTAGTCTTGTTACAAGATGGGCAAAGATGACATGTGATGAATATGCAGCTGATGAAGGAAATGTATAGTGAAAACTCTTCGGGATGGTACTCAGTCTGCTAGCAGAGGGCTCTACTTTACCAGCTGCCAGAGCTCAAACAAAGCCTTTGATGAAATCACAACTACCCTTGTCTCAGTTTCACCCAAAAAAAAAAAGAGACTGTGGACAGTTTAATTATCACAGAACCATTACCATCAGAAGCAGTTTCATAATCTTGAAATGCTGCCATTCTCAAAAGCCATTTGCTGAAAAAAATCTCTAAAACACAAGAGGCTGTCATACTGTCCAAACAATAGAGCAATTCTTATACAATCAGACGCCACAACTAATTATTCAAAACAAAAACACACACTCCTATTTTTAAACAAGGGAACAAAGGATTTAAATTTTATCCAGAAATATTAGATTTTAAAAGGAGTAAAAATATCCAAAAATCAAAACAGATGAAAACAGTAGACTTGCCTTTCTTTCATGCCTATACGTGCACAAAACTGATTCTGTATTGAAGGAATGAGTACATACACTGTTCGTGTTCCTAACAAATGCAATAAAAAATAATAAGTAATAAAAGCAAACTCTGTAGGAGCTGTTTCAGTCACTTTCACTTACATTTCAAGGGAACTGCCTGCTTCATTCACACTCTATCTTATTTAGGTTAATCAAACAGTATTTTATTTTTTCTTTGGCACCTATAAAGATTGTACTGATAAAGTGCCTATTAAGATAAGTGTTTCAATGTTCTTTCTTCTTACCATTAGTCACAATTTCCTAATGCTGATATTTTGCCAGGAAGACAGAGGAAGCAGTTACAAATGCAAGTGATTAGTATGAGTGCGAGTGCCTTGACACAGTTTTGGTCACTTACTAATACAAATACTGAGCTGGCCTAAGGGCATCTCTGTGTCATTTTCCATTAATAGAAAAATATGAACTCTTTGTAGCAAGTTGCTACTAAGCATTATTTCCTTGACTTCTATTGAGTTAACTTTTCAAACATCTGATGTTTGTTATTCATTTTGTACAGCATTTGGACATCCTAAAAACCTCAGTAATCAAAGCAATATGCACATTGGAGAATGTTCTTTTTGTTAGTCTATACTGGTCATATATCAGTCATCTGACTATACAGAGGCTGGAGTAAGTTCAGCTTATTATTTTTCTTTTGTGAGACAGATCCATATGTAACAATTATATATGCAAATTGTGCCCAAACACATGGGAAAAAAAGCTACAATAAGAGTTAATGGCAGAATCCTCAGCCAGTTGACTTGAGTAGGGCCAGAACTACATTCCTAAAATTTTGGCTTAAGAAATCCTGCTTGAGAGGGTAGAAGGAGTCCAAAAGGATGGAGTGTATGAAGAGGAGACTCAGAGACTGGAATAAAAACACACTGCCAGACAGAAAAACAAGCAAGGTACAGCTAGAGAGGAACTGCTGCAGGAAAAGCACAAGTTGGGATGAAAGTCTAAGGTCCATATGAAAGCAAAGAAATGAGAGGATGAACATAGGTGATTCAGGCATAAGACAGTAATTAATGGAGGCTGTCAATCGAAGAGAAGTATCTCCTTTGGAGTACAGTTCATTTAACATAACTGAGTGGGACAAATTTGTTTACTGGTTGTTACAAGGGGTCCTGGACTAGCAGGGTTTTTTTAGGAGAGGTACTATAAGCAGGTCAGTAGTGTGTTTGATCCAAGTCTGAAGAGGACTTACAGGCCAGACCGCCCACTGCTGATAGCTCAGTACTTGGAGATGAGGGTTATAGCTTGGGGATTTCAGAGCTCTGCATGGTATGTAAGGAGAATGGATGCAGCAAAGGTAAGCAGAACCAGCCCAGGGCTTGAAAAACATCAAGAGACAGGAGCAGGCTACTGAAGAAGGAACGCTTGTACCTGGAGGCTGTGAACATCCCAAGTAGAAGCTCCTGTTTCTAAGGTAGCTGACCTGCATAGAGACTCAAAGAAATCCTTTGGAAGAAATCTGCTCTGCTCCTACAGGAAGACCCTGGTATTTATAGTTGCCTAGTGTCTGAGAGAATGCTTCTCTGGCTGACCTGAAATGAGAACAAGGCAGGAAAGTTTTCTTTCCTTCACACTTCTGAGCTGGCTGCTTTTCCTGGACTCTCTTAAACCAGTAACAAAAATGTGTAAGAATGTTTCTACAAAGATACATCAGTGGAGATCAAGGAAAACGGGTTATCATAACTGAGACATGCCTTCCTTGATTTTAGCTAGATATTTTCTAGCAGCATCAGAAGGAGAAGAATGCTTCTTCCTCTTTTTGCAGTGCCTGCCTTTTTTCCCCTAAGAAGCAGAAAACTAACCTATAAAGCCACTTGGGAAAGGTGTGCTGCACTATGTACACTATCTTTATAGGATACATAACAGCCCACAAGGCACAACTCTGAAGATGGCTCTAGCTCATGTCCACATCCAAATAAGTTTTGTACAGCCAGCAATATGGGGAACTCAAAGGTCACTTCAGTGACATCTACTTCCACTGCCAGTGTAACTTTTAGCTCTGCCACTAGCAAAATAATCATGTCTAGAGCAAAGTGTTTTAAACTCTGTATAGATGTAAGGGCAGGGGAAAAAAAATAATCACTTCCATGAAATCAGTTAGGGAAAGGATAAATTACAAAACAAATTCTAGATGTAACTAGAGTTGAAGGAAGGTGAATTAACAAACCAGCAAGGTACCACTGGCGTCCTGTGAGACATTTCCATGAAGTCTTTTTTTCTACTTAGAAGACAAACAAAAAGGCTGTTTAAGCAGCGTGCAGAGCCCTAACTAGCCAAGTTCCGAACACAGTCAAACGTTTGGGAGTCTCAGTGGCTGCCACTACACAAACAGGGAAAGCAGACTGGTGTGGCAAGAGATTACCTACACATGTGGCAAAGTACTTGGATCTAGCAGCCATTGCATCAATGTCACCTGCAAGAAGCTTTTGGGATACTGTGCTTGGCAGTTTGATTGCCCTTACATTGAATCAGAAAGCACAACAATGTCTGCATGCCTGGGTGTGTTTATGACCATGCACAACTGACACGGAATGATACCAAAGCTTTTCTTAATCCTTTACTGAATACATGAACCTTTAAATTTTAGAGGATGTAAAATATGATGCAAAGAATATTTCAGCAATTCTGAAAACAGTGAATTTACTGAAGGTAAAATAGTATAACTTAATATATGTGAAATATAGTTTAGACTACCAGTCTTCTAAAGAATTCATACATGTATTAGCTGAACTTATAGACAGGAGAAAGAAATATTATTTGGAAAGATACCACATTAAGCAACAGAACAAATACATAAGAAAATATTCATCCTTTATTTGGGACTTGGCATAAAATTGAACGGAGGGAGAAACACCGCCATACATTGTCAACAGAACAGAAATATATTTAACACTTCTTCGATCTTATATAAATAGCAAGCTTATTCTATGAAGATTTATGACACTAATTCCACTAGATTATTTATTTTAAATGAGGTATTTAAATCAATTCACAAATGGATTGTTCCACGCCAACTTGCATAGCTCACAGGCACTGTACAAGGGTTTTAACATAGTAGCCCTTTTGGCAGGGGAGGGGAAATAGTCGTGTTTTTCCTTCCCCACCAAAAAAGGCTTTTCTATTAGAAATATAAACTCAAATCCAGGGTGACAGCTCATTTCTCCCTAAATCTAGGCATGTTTTTTTAAAAAGCCTATGAAATTATAAAGAGTTAGGAATTATATACAAAATAAAAATATGACAGAAAGGGAAGCTTTCATCTCTCATGGAAGCAAAGACTGTTTTTGTTGATACATATGGAAAAAATTAGGCCCAATTATATGTTGTGCTTTGGCACTGGGGTTCCAACTTCACCACAGGCTTATTTTTTTCACAGATATACCATTACAGCCAATTCTACCCTTGAACATTTGAACTCAAACCTTGTAACACAGGCATTTTTGTTGCTAGATTACTTGTACCCTGGATGAAATGCTCTGTGTTACCATTGTACTATATTTAAAGGTTAAAAAAGGGTTATCTGTATAGACTTCAAAGAACATATATTCATAAAAATATAATAAGCTTAAAACATCTTGTGAATAAAGCACAATTTATGGCAGCATAGTAGCTTGTTTAATAAATTAGATCATGAAGAGGCTGAATGTGATGTGGTAAGAGACAGAATGATAGAGATGATCAGAGAGACAGAGGAAAAAATTATCTTAGGACAAGAAATGTTCATAATTTTAACCAGAAGAGATGATGGAGAGAAAGCCATGATGAAGAGAAGACCATAACAGTGAAGGCAATGACAGAAAGGACATAAAGGGAAAATATATGAAAAATTTGAGTTTTACAGATGAAGATTGTTATGATAATTGTATTAATTGTCACTTTAGGAATGACAATTAATAAAACTCAAAAATAGGCATCTTAAATTTGTAATCAATTGTCTACCAAAGGCCTTGAAAAAATAAATGTTCATGACATTTCTGCAGCTCTTTTGGAAAAAGTGTCATTGTTTACAAATCAAAACAGGTTAAAAAAAGCACTAGTCCTAATTAATCCATAAGCACCTCTGCAACTAAGCCCTTATATAAGTTTAATTATATTCTATTATTTGAACAGAGAACACACAGCTATCTTAAAATTCTGCATTAAACAGATCTATCTGCAATATCTACGAAAATCATTAGTCATATCTGGACTACAGATACAAGATTCCCAAAGTCACAGGTATAAGTAAAACTGTCCAGGCTGTCTATAACCTGGAAGGATGGAATGTCAGAGCAGACAAGCCATCAACCATCTATCTGTGGTATTTTCTGAATGTCTAATATACCTCGATATACAGTGTCAGCTAACTGAAATACTATAACAATAATTGGTTCTTCCTGTACTTAGACAAGAATGAACATTATACACAGAAAATGGAGAGGGTTATAAAGCACAAGGGAGAAATATTAAATGGAAACACAATGCATGTAGTGAATACTAATAATTAAGAAAGAATTATTTTTAAATGATTTGTTTTGATAACAACTACATGAACATAATAGGAAAAATTTCAGGAGATTCTGATGTTTTCATTAAACATTAAATTGACTACAACTTACTTAAGAATCAGCAAATTATGTATCCTCAATAAAGTTTACAATAGCTCCTCACTATAAACAATGAAGAAAAACTGATAGTTACTAAATGTACCCACAGTTATCCAGTATTTGGTGATGAAATCACCAGAAACATGTTTTCCTGATGCCTGTAGAGGATATGTCATTTACGTTCTTTAAAATAATAACCAAGAACATCAACCAGAGAAATCATCAATATTATTAAATTGAATGCTGACTTAAATAGTTTGTTTGAAATGAACTCCAGCCATCTTGAAAATACCAAAGATGCTTTTGTGAATACAGTGCCCCTTCCAGTCTTTCATGGGAAAATACAGCTACTGTTGATATCTACAATCTTGACAGTATGGATAATCACATTGTGATAAGATCATGATGTCTGGGCACTGTAAAATTACATAGTTCTGTAGTCTGCTACACATTTTTCATTACATGCACAAAGAGTAAGCTGCAAACTCTGAAGCAAATCACCTATCAGGCTGATGTCACATTTTCACTGGATTATCCAAATCAAATTTGTAGCTGAAACCCAGAGTTTTATAAATACACTTGAATATGAAATTTATGACAGGATTTTAGAGCTGGTGTTTAAAAACCAGCAACAAAAGTATAAGAAAAAAAGAAAAAAATCCCTAAACATGTCATCTTTTAATATACATATTGTGTATTTCCTGTTTTCCTATATTCCTATTTTCCCATTTTCCAAAAACTCTATTAAGGAGTTTATGCTTTCATGGAATTTCAACTACTTTAAATTATGAATAAAAAATTATAATGAATGAATTATATGAATTATATGTTATTATATATTTGGCCTGGCACGTCAAATTTAAAAACAGCAATTACCATTTTTATGCTCTATCTCCAACCTTACTCATTC
Organism: Acanthisitta chloris; assembly: GCF_000695815.1. Taxonomy (NCBI): domain Eukaryota; kingdom Metazoa; phylum Chordata; class Aves; order Passeriformes; family Acanthisittidae; genus Acanthisitta; species Acanthisitta chloris. The sequence goes on along the minus strand of NW_008670023.1, from coordinate 171,127 downwards.
TGCTTCAGAACACAGAGCAGAAAATCATACATACTTTTGTGGAACTATTTTTTCACTAATTTAAGAATGGGATAGCACAGTAAGAAGCCACTAAAAAATCATAATGCATCCCTTAAAGGTGGATATCCACTTTAGAGCAGCCACACTCTCTTACAGCACTGATTATTGATTCAGTGGTATTTGAAAAACATCATCGCATTTTACCTTTCACATTTCCTGGAGAGTTTCCTGGGATAGCTTCTCATGAATGACACTTCATTTAGTAGGAGACCAAACTTTCTCACAGTAGTTTCCCAGTGCAGAATGGGAAAGATGCTGAGATTGCAGAAGCCTAAACTAATCAGTCTACATAGTGCTACAGAGCACCAGGTGTATTTAACAGAGCAGTATATGTAACACAATGGCTATGGGAGTAGCGTAACTGTCTTCACGTGCCACTTTCACTTTTGGAGTAAAAGTTGCAGGGGTTTTTTTACAACAGAATCTTCCTATTCTGTTCACATGGTGAAATTAAGCCCCAAAGAAACTCCACATAACTGCCACAGAAGTGAGGCAGTGATCCACTGACTGGATTAGCCACATGCATCTGGATTCATTCAGGAACGCTAAAATAATTAAGGGAAAAGGCTTGATGACAAATGCATCAAATAACATTTGCTACACCTTGTAAGGGGAGTATTTTTAGCACCCTGGTGGCACAATCTGCCATCATCTTAATTCCAGAAGGAGGCCCTTCGTCAGGGCATCCATCCAATTTTGGTTTATGTGCTTTATTTCTTAATCTTAAATAAATTCATTCTCACTTCCGTAAGCATCCCTCTACACACAAGCATTCTGGAAATAATTCACTCCAATCCTTTTCCTTTTCTCTGTCTCCATAGAGAATTATACAGGCTACAGCTTTAAAGAAAACACAGTTTATGAGTCAAAAAGACTGTTTGGGGAAATACAAAGGAGACGACAGATGTGTAATACAATATGGAACTTGCATATGTGTATTTAGGGGCATACAGGTTAAATTATTGCCTGATGGATTTCCCATGGCAGTGAAATGTAGGCAGTCATTTTGACCTTTTAAAAGTTGTTCATTGGTGCTCTGGTGCTGAAAAACAATCATTAAAAATTATTTTCTGTAGTAAACAGATGGCTCACCTTTGCAACGGAGCTCTCAGGTGTCCAACAACATGGATAATGTCTCCTATATTTCCTTATGTCCCACCTGCTGGTCACAAGGTAAGGAAAAAGGAGTAATAACTGTAGTAGCCCTAACTCTGAGTAGACTCTTGCTGTTAGCCTTCTGGGCTCAGTACTGACCAGCACATGTAATTTATGACAGCTATTAGAAAAATGATTTTGAACACTACAGAGAAGCAGAGACATCTATACTGCTCATGTATGTTAGGTTATTTGGCTCTGTTTGGTCAGTGAAAAACAATCCAAGAAAGTAATAAATTTTTATTGGGCACATCTTTTGGGAGTTTTGCCTGAGAAACATTACTTCTTTTTGGCCTGAGCAGGAAGCCAAAATTTAGCATCCTTAGGGTATTTCTACTACAAAGAGAAAACAGTGACAAAGTTGCATGTTGCTTTGAAGTGACTTTTCACTAACAAAGTTATTTGCTTTTCACTCAGGATTTGGCCTATCTTAGCTCACTATTTGCTGTCTTCTGAGGCTGAGTTTTCACAATTTTGTGTCTCACAGCTGTCCACGGGCTCAGTTTGCTTATCTTCCATATATTCCCACAGAGGGAGGGAAGGCTTACCAGGACTTCTGATGGGCATCTCTGTGAAAATGTGGCTCCAAGGACAAGCTACAAGCCTGCCAAGGGTACTCAGTGATTTTAGGTACTGCTGGCTGGTGCCACCACATTGCCACTGCTGGTGCCAACAATGCTGAAGCAAAGCTTCCTGTGCTGAAATCACATCCATTTACTTACTTAGACATCCATGCAAACAATATTCAGGAAGACTCCTGAGTCTGCACACATTTTGCTAAGAGTTAAGTGGCAAAATATATCTGTATTTTGCCTGGAAACAACTTTCTCACCTCACCTCCCAGCTGACTCCACAGAGGTTTTACTGCATTTTATGCTGAATTAAGTCTTAAATCACAACATAATAGCAGTATCATTTAAAAAAAAAAAAAAAAAAAAAAAGACCAACAACCCCCCCCCCAAACAAACAACCCTCCAACCTCAAAACAAAAGAAAAAATAAACAACCAAAAAACCCCAACAACAGAAAGTCAGGGCTTAGGCCTTAAGGTTTTGAATGGATTCAGAAAAAAACCACTATTCAGGAACTCTTCTAAGATATAAGATTTTGGGGCAAAATTGAGGGAAATATAACTACCTTAAATTCACAAAAGTAAAATTGGACATTTACCATTCACTCTGCACCACACAACTACAAAATACAGCACTTGCTGTCAACAAGATGATGCTCACAGTTCAGACTGAAATTAACCACAAACAACTTCACAGCTCTGGAAGACACTTTCTGTCTTCAGAGACCCTGACTGAAGCTCTGACACTCTCATAATAAAAATTTGTAAGTATTGAAGCAGTTTTTAGCTACTACCAAATAGTCTTATTTCACTGAAATTTACTGAAATCTGGACCTATTAAGGAGGATGTCTGGGGAATGTACAAGGTGACTCTGTGTGCATGTGTGACAGATTACATACACAGAATCTTTGTAATTAATGTACTTGTATATATATACATGCACTAAAGCAGTATTTTGATCACGAATTTACTAATTCTTTGAAGTAGAAAAACACCCTTTTTTAAGCTAACACAACCCCTTTGGTGTGGTTCTGGTACACGACTACTTAGCTAATCATTTGATTTTAATGATGCAATGAAAATACCACAAGGCTGTCCTGACAGTCCTAATTACTACTAAAGGGATCTAAGAGGATACTTTAGAACATATTCATCCTGTACTCTGTATACCATAAATTCAATTAGCAAGCTATATGTTCATACTTAGATTAATATACTTTAGACAAATTAATTCTTCATTAGTGACAGGTATACTAAATAGTTCATTCCTGTTTGTACCAGTTGCTACCCTGACTATGATTTATTCCAATGATTAAGTTTAAGACTTTGACGTAACGTAAGATTACTCTTGAGTAGCAAATAGAAGCAAGATTTAACAGTAGATATATTTATGACTCTCAAGAAGTTAATGTCAGCAAGTCTACCTATCTAAAGGTTTTTTTAAAAAAAGTGCACTTTTCCAGACAGCGATCATCCAAGCTAGATGCCAACAGCAGAATTTTAACCATGATACTTTTTTGGATTTCTTGCTTTATTGTCCCAGCTTCAGTATTTTCCTATGTACTACATACCCTATGTCTCCTTGTTTTTTAGATTTAAGTTGTATTTAATTTTAAAATGCTCCACACAAAAGGACAACTTTAAACATTCTAAATAATGAAATTAGATCCATAGGAATTTCTGAGGCAATTAAAAAGACTGTGCCCCAAATATGGAGTTTTACAGACTCAGTCTAAATTCTTCTCTGAAGAATTGTTAAAGTAATTGTCTTCCTCCCAAATTTCCTCTTTCCAGGAGGAATCTGAATATCCTGTTAAAAATCAGCAGGCTGATTATTAACTTTAATAGTCAAGATCAACCTTAACAACCACATTATTCAAGACTGGCATTCTTAAAAGTAGATTTGCCTTATCTGAGTCTTTTTCAACCTGTCAAAAAAAGACAAATCTTTGGATTCTTGTTCACTTCACTGCAAGTGTACAGAAGCCACATTATTTCACTGTCCACCAGCACAGATTTCTTTTTCTCTTACATTCTATTTCTAAACGAAAACAGATGAACCTAATAAAATGTAAGTCCACAGAATTATGGCTTCCTTTACTCCAGTGGTAAAGAAGTTTATACATAATTGGCACATAATTTTATCCAGCGGTTTAAACCTTTTCTTGAACTCAAAAAAGGAATCATTCTGTTTAAGAACCTGATGGTTCCATTTCAGTGCAACCCATCATATTTTCTGATGATAGTGCTAAACAGCACTGACCTGCTACACTGTTTGATGCTCAGGAAAGTTTCTCTATTTCAGTTTCAAGCCTGAAGTCCACACCACTACAGTGCACCAAGACAACCAGTGGCTTATCAATAATAGAGACAGGGTGGCTTAAGATGAAGGCCAAATTCTCTTTTCACGTTAGTGAGAACAGGAAATTGAATTCCATTTAACAGAAAGCAGAACTTTGCCCTCTGTTATGCCAACACAGTATTAATGAAACATACCTCTCTATACATTTCATACTTATATGTCAAGTTTTATTTCAGCTATATAGTAGAGCTTAACGTTTTGGTTTCCTGCCAGCACTCAGATGGCAAAAATTGCTTTGTATTTTCATTTGGTTGCTTCTGAGTCAAACAATCAATTACCAGATCTTTACATGCTTCATGCACAATTAATAAATGCCAATTCTGAAAAGTGACTGACACAAATATATGTCAGTGCAGTGTGTTTTGGAGACATTAATAAAGTTAAAAGTAAACATGAAACATCCTCCACACTAGCTCCAGAAGACAGGCCAGACCTTCAGCTCACATAAAATCAGCAAAAGTCTATTGACTTCAGTAGAATGGCACTAATTTTTACATTAAATTAGTTCCTGGGTATTTAGTAAAGGTACTACTTCTTGCAAAGCATGTGAAATAATACAAACACACTAATAATGTTAATGTTTCATTTCTTAGCAGCTTTAGTTTTATCTAGCAATTAACTTCATTATATGGGGGAGTAAAAGTGAGGCAAGTAGGATTCAGTGCACCTAACGGTAATTATGCAAAAGTTAGGCATCCACTTTGACATAATAAACTAGTCTCCTTTGACACATAAGGAATTCACAACCACAAAGTAATCCATTTCCTTATGTAAGACATCCATCTTAGAGCAGGATGAAGTTTCATCCTATCCTACTTTTCTGCATACACTAAAGTCCAAGTAACTAGCACTGATCACACATCCGATTTTGACACTGTAATTGTGAAAAGTTGCTGATTTAGCTGTTTCATTCTTCTTTTTCTGCAGCTTACCTGAAGCTGAAAGATGCATTAATCACAGTGCAGAATGTATATATTAGCAGATTCTTTGCTGCACTGCGAACTAACACTGATCAGAAATCTACTTTTTTTAAAAACCTATGTGGAGCTGTATGCGTAGAAAATAAACAGGATGTGTAGCACCGACATTTTTCGACACATTGCTGAAGATAAGTCCCTTTAAGATCACAAAGAAGTACTGTTTCCATCTTAAACTACAATATACTTAAAACACACTGCTGCCTTGAAAAAACAAAACAGAAAGAAATTATAAATTACAATCCAGTCATTAGCTTGCAGTTCTTTCCATCACAAGATCATACAGAATCACTTTTCCCTTTTTAATCTTTCTCACCATTCAAAAGATATTAGTTTTGGAAAATTTTATCAGCATGAATATATTTGTGCAGATAAATACAAAAATTCCACTTTTCAAGTCACTTAGGTCACTCAGCCAAATACACACTGTTGTATAATGCACACCTTGTTGTGTGCTGTAACTCACACAAAAATATTATTCATACAAAGTTTGCAATAACATTCTTTTAGCATTATGATAATAAACATTGTTAACAAATGTTCTATAGTTGGCAAGAACAGTGCTCCACCTTACACTAGCTACAAGTCTAGTAGAATAAAGCTTTGCTTCTTAAAAATAAAAGGAAAAATAATTCTAAATCCAGAAGATTTTAGACATGTTTTTGAGAAACTATGTGGAAATGAAAATGACCACAAAACAAAAAAAAAAAAAAAAAAAAAAAAAAAAAAAAAAAGACACAAAAGGAAGAAAAATAGCATTCAAAATCTCAACTACTATGTTACAGAGCAAATTTAGGTTAGAAATCATCAAAAGGTTTTCAATAAACTTTTTAAACTGGAAAATGCAAATTTTCCAGATGGAAAAAGGTGAACAGAGGATGACAAAAATGCCTCCAGGAAGGATATACACTTGAAAAAACAGTCTTCAGTTCAAGTGCTGAATTCCAGTACTTCCCCAGCTACCCAGGCATTCCCTACCTATCAGTATATTGGCTCCTAGTGGATGGTTGACTCACTGTCTGCAACCATTTCATTTATGATAATTTAAATTCACTGAAGCAAAAATGTTAAGTCAAAAATACCCACATCCTAAGAGAACTCAATGGCATAGCCCTTCACTGTGGTCTTTCCCTCTTCTCAATACTTTATTTAAAATAAAGCAGTTTCAACAGAAGATATTGAAAAAAAGAAGTCCACAGTAATCAGCATACCTGATAGTACAAGCACATTCATCTGTGTCTTCAGAGAGCCATGATCATGCCTCTGTTTAGGTCAGTGAATAAATATCAATTATTAAAACACACCCACAGGCACAACTTAAAATTACTTCTCTCATTAAAATCAAAATTATTTTGAAACTTAAACTCCCAAACTGCAATGGTATAAAGGAGACCTAAGACATGGAAGATAAAGCTTCTTTAAGGAATGTATCTTGCTAGTGAGATACACATCATAAATTATATTCCAAAATATGACACCTCATTTGGACAATTAAGGTTTTTAGAGTATTCTTTTGAGTTTGTTCATTGTTTTTACAATTTAGGTTGGATTATCTTAATAATATTGTACTGCACCATATTTAAAATGATGATCATTGCCATAGGAATTAAGTACATGTAGTTTCTTCCCAGCTCAGTTTTGGTACTAAGTCTGCCACACTAGCAACAGTACAACTTGGTCCAGCAGATTTAGCCTATATATCTCTATTACTTAGACAAGGGTCTGTCATGGATTGCTATGCAGGTTGCAATATAACAAGTTGTGCAACTGTTTTATTAGAGATTTTGTCTAAAAAATGTTTAATATTTAGACTATTATTTCCTTTCAGTTTGACTTGCAAATTTCTTTCTTTTTCAGCAAGACTTTGGCATCAGCATCATGCAAACAAAGCAGTTAAATAAAATTGCAGTAAATGCCCTGTTTAAGGGTAAACTTTTGGTTTGTTAAAAACTCCAAAGTGCAACATAACACATAGTATATATTTTTCAAGAAGAGCCTTCTATTCCCACCCTACACCACCACAATTTCTTTGAGCCTTTGAAAGGCTATCTGATTTAATGGTTATATCAGGAAGCTTAATCCCTCCTGACTTCATTTTAAGCACTCTTCTGATTAGATAATCCAGACTGCATGAAAGGTCCATTTGCTTTCTTTGTTTACATGAAATACAACAGTAGAAAGTACGTTCTCATTAACTAAAGAAAAACAGAGTCCGTGAAATAAACCAGGAGATGCACTGAAAGAACATCCTTGTTTTTCAGTTACACACATGGAACAACTGAAATTAAGATTTATGAAGCATCTTGGAAAAGTTAATGTTATCAAAGAACTGACATTTGGTTCATGTTGCAAACTTTGGCAGACACAGCCTAGCACTACAACTGGTAGTTGATCCACTTCTTGTTGGGAGTGTAGCTTCAACCTTTCTTGGTCAGCCATATTAAAATTTTATCATACAGAAAATATGACCTTTGTTTTGTACTTGACTCAGTCACTATGCACTTAAGAATGATGTAAGCCTCCAAATAAAAAAAACAAATGGATTTCTTGGGCAATTTTAAACATTAGACCACCATCTTAGTTTTAGAGAGTCTCCTTCTTCTTTCTGGCATAACCTGCAGTAAGGCCAAACAACAAAATAGACCTCTCATCTGCTTATTCCTTAGAAAACAATTGCTTTTTCTTTTTTTTATACAAATATTTGGTAGGTTCTTTTGCTCAGATACTAACAAGAAAACAACCTCAAACAAAAACAAAAAAAAGAATTATGTTGAGAAGGCCTTTAATTCTATCAGTGACTCAAAGAAAGGTCAGAAGCATGATTGAGAAAGTCATGAGCTTTCTGGTCATTTTTGTAAATAAAGCATATCTTCAAAGGAGGAGGGAGGAGAAGAGCCAGCCAGGAAGCTACAGAAGTCATTCTCAGATGAATGAGAGCTACCTGAAACTAGAAATAGGACCATAAGGGATCAAATTCCTACGGAAAGAAAAACTATCCCTGTGTGTTCCTTGGGAGAGAAAAGGACCACCTTTGTAAGACAGTTAGTTCAGCTACAAAAAGTCTGTAAAACAGATAAGACTCAGCAGCTTCTGCAGACACAAAGACTTCCTCTTCAGAAGGGAAAACCCCAGCTCCTCCTTGTAACCTATTTTTCAGTACAGAAAGAAACTACAGATGCTTAAAGAACAGACTTTCAATCCAGCTTTGACTGTTAATAACAAGCTGAAATCCCAGGATAAGTAAAGTACCACTTAAAACCTTTCAAAACACCAGCTAAGATAGAAACAAGATTCAATTGCTACTGCTACTCTTTGTATTCTAGCCATATCCTTAATAAAAATCCACCTAAGTCTCTGCAACACTTGGACAACAACAGAAATTCATTACTATGAACATTGATACTCCATCTTATGCCACTAATATAGCTGGACTGTGGAATTCACTGCCACAAGAGGAATAATTTAACAGAATTTCCAGATATATTAGTCTGTCTATAATCTAAATATTGAAAACTCTGTGAAGATTAAGATTCATCACTGCAATTAGTCTTCCATGTCAAGCTACTGAAAGGGTAAATGGTCTTTTAATCAAACATCAGGTCAGGTTCTTTGCATTCTGCTGCTAGCGTGAAACGCCCATGACTGCTTCAGTCTTCTCTTCTGTCATTCAACCTCTACTTGTTTTCAGAATTCATGTATTATTTGGCTGCACTTTACAGTAGATGATGAATCATATCTGCTTCTCTTTTACCACATAATATCCAGGTTACCGGGAAAAAAGATTAGTCAAGAGTACAGACCACAGCACTAAAAGAATAAGTGCCTTGGATTTATTTTTTTTTTGTCAGAAACATTACAGGAAAGCCAGAGCCAGGCAGGTCACATTGGGAGAGCAAACTTACTTGAGAAAAATATAAACATCAGTTCTAACTCAGAAGGCTTTGAATGTTACATAAAGATCATTGCAAGCCTCAGACAGTACCCTACACGCAAGTGATTTTGTGAGTCATCACGCTAATTATTCAAACTGAAATATGTGAAAATCTTGCATAGACACACTCACATACACTAAAGTCACAACAGCATAAAACCAGCAATATGGTCAAGAAAACAAGACGAGAGCCTCTAAGCTTGTCTCTATATGCCCAGATTGAAAAACTGCAGTTTAAATTTGAACTCTGCAACAGAGATGGGTAAGTTCTTCTCCCATGACTGTGCCTTCATAAAGAGGTGATAATTCTAGCACTCTACAATACTCCAGAAAGGAAATTTCAAAAATACCACCTGGATTCATATATCACTGCCTAACACAGGATGTCCTTAATGCTCATCGATGTACCTACCTTCCTTCCATTAACACCTTCCTTTAACTGCTCAATTTACTAGCACATGATTCATTACTGTCAGAAAAATATCCTGAAACATTCTGAGATGATTCAAGTTATTATTGTAATTGGCATCAGCCTAAACTACATTCACTTTTCCCACAGCTAATTGTGAGCATCAGATGTGATTTAGAAGTCCTACATTTCTGGATAGAGGTATGAAAAATAAAACACTTTTGTGTGACTTTAATTGACTTTCTGGTTTGGTTCCAAAAAGGTTTGTGCTTTGGCTAGGACGAGTCACAGCACTTTCCTGTGTCAAGATCCTATGACACATTCAGCACCTTCAACTCCTACCAAGTTAACAGCACTTTGATCTTCAACTTTATGTCACCCCCCACAAAAGACATAAGGGAGTAGTTGCTGTTTATTTCCTTTCTTTCTCATGAAAATGATAATGCCAAATCATTGTGTCTGGTTTGTAGTCCTGGGTGCTATCAAGAACTTCCTGAAAATTTTCCACCACGCTGTTTTGCATTATTTGAAGTATACAAACAGAAATTCTGTCTTGAAGATGAACAGCTCTGCTGTGAAATCTCTGATCCCTTCCAGCAATTTCTGTAAAAACTGAAACATTCATATTTTCTTTTCTAAATCACTCACTAGCCTTTCCATAAGGAAAAATAAATCATCTTCACTAATGACCACTAATCATCATATTGGGTTAAAAAAATTTCTCAAGTCCTTTTTTCCTTTGATTTTGTTTCTGGGGAATTGGTTCCAGTTAATACATAGCACACCCCTTGCTTGGCTAACCAGCATTGGCTGGAGGTGATTTATCCGGCTGCCATTACCTAGGTAATTTGCCATGTATCATTACACTGTTGACCAGTGATTTGGGAGTCCCAGCAGTATCCCTGGGACGTAAAACTAGTGAGAACCTACTATATGAAAGCTGGAGTTATTATACTGCTCCTCTCTGAGCTATTTAAGCTACTTTTAGGAGACCCTGGAGCTTGCTTCTTAAAGTGCAGTATTTATTTTCCATGACAGTTACAGACTTAAAGGCTCAGGGCCTGATCCAAAGACCATTGTACTCAATGGCAAACTTTCTGCTGATTTCCTTCACATCAAGGCTTCTCACATCATTCGCAAAACTTACAGCCACAATAGGACCCTGTTTTAAAGACAGAAATGATAGTTCACAAAGGGTAAGACTTTACACTTACCCCTACTGCGGCTAACAGCTGGGGAGAGAAGGAATATACCACAGAGCCATTATATTGCCAACCCACAAACAAGTACATAGGAAGAAAGAAGACTCCTGACTTCAAATCCTCGATTTTGCAATTTAAAAACAGTTCAGTCTCCTGTTATTTCTCTCTGTCACACAGAAGATTCATTTGGGAGACACATTTGCTAAAAACAATATATTCTATAAATTTTCCTGGTGAACAGAAACATTTGTATTTCAATGCCAGATTAAAATGTCCTTTTCCTTTTAATTGTTCACAAATTTGTGGAGAATGTAATTTCTACATGAAGTTTGAAAGTATCATTGCTGACTTCCTACTTATAAGAATTCTTACTAAGTTAAAAAGAGAAACAAAAACAGGGACCCAGACCATTCAGGAAAATGGTGGGTGGCTTCTGCAAATTATCCTAATCCACAAATTAAGGATTTAAAAACAGATACAACCTACATTCAAATATTTAACTCTCTGATGCAGGAAATTTTGAAGCAACTCTAGACGTGTTTTATACCATAATGACACGAATATCATTTTTCTATAGTAGACAGTGTAGAGTCCTGAATCTGTAATTTATCCGCTGGATTTACTTTGTACTTAAAAATCTCATGTTGTACATTTAAAACATCTGTTGTTCTGTAAGTTCCTAGCAACATGAACAGAACTAAATCCAAAACCAAAATCCTAATATGGCTGAATTACTCCTCAATTTTACTTATATATTAAAGTTGCTTTGGGGTTTATGAGCCAGAGAAAGTTTGTCTCATTACCAAAAGGAAATGAACATACTCTTTGAAATGACTGTTTAGAGCATAGATTATCATCAGGCTGAGAGCTGGTGCTTTCGGTAGCTGGAATGGAGCAATGACATATACTGAAGGCTATCGAAATAACACATGACTAATATTCTCAAATATTTTTGCCCATTAACCATAACAGAATTTAATCTGGTTTCATAATATTAAATGGGAATTTCCTTCTCTGTCTCAGAAATGGTAAAAAAAAAAATCCTTTAAAGACCAAACATGCAAAGTTCTATCTTTTGTCTTTTTCTAATACAGGTATATTGAGAAACTGAAAGCAATTTTACAGCTAAAAAAAAACCAAGAACAACCCAAAAAAAGTTATTGAAAGGTAACTTGCTTTTTTTTTCCCCCAGAGACCAGAATATTGAAAATAAGAAGGGGGGGGAGAAAGAAAAAATGTGTCAGAATTAGACCAAGTATGACTCTTACATTTGCAGGTGTATATTTTTCATACAACAGGGTGAAAGCAACCTCCTAAAACATTTATACTGTCTCTTTCCAGACCATGCATCCTCCTGGCCTTCCTCTTGACTCTAAAGTTAGCTGTAGGATCTTTGTCTTTGAATATACTTGTTTCACACCTGCCTTACAACAGTGACACATGTTTAAGTTATTACATTATGCACGTGTTCATATGACATGCCAGGAGTTAATGTTTCTGATCTGTAAAGAAAACAATGACTTCCTATTACCAGTTAACCAATATATTGTGCATATGAGTGCACTGCAGCACAACTGCTGGGAAATTATATGCACCACATACACTTCCTTGAACAGTGCCAATATTTTCCCCTGTGTATAGCTTTTACACTCTACTTGTACAAACTCTTCCAGGGATTGCTCTAGCTTATTCATTCCACAAACCAGATCTAAGCACACCTTCGGCACAGCAGCTGCAGACAATCCTTTTTTGAATTCCACTAAAAGGTCAGCTATGCTTGTTAAGGTATTTAAGGTGTCTGTTCTATTTAAATCAAGTCTAAAAGAAATTTTTTTGAATGGAGTCTAGAGAGAGAGAACAATTCCACCTAAATGAAAAACATGTGGAAATGTTCAATAGGTCAACTATGTAAAAACGTGTTATATACTGTGTTTATAGGCATTTTATTCACAGACAAGGCTGGCATTAGGGTTTTATTGATATCCTGGTGAAAAGCACATTAATCTAAAGGTTGCAAACCCATTTTCTTGCATTTTAATGCAGACCACAAAATAGCATAGTAACATACAATTATTTTTGAAACATATTAACTTTTACTTAATTTACATTACATTTTGATTGGAAATCACTTCTGGCTTTGTATACAGGTGACCCACATATATGCCATTCCCATTCATATATCACACGAACATTTCTGAACTTCACAGTTGAGATTATAGATCCAAAATCAGAATCCTATATTATACTGCAGGCTCATATTCATTCAAAAGTGCTGGATATTTTACCACAACTAATTAGACAATCTAATCCAAATAATAAATACGCTGTCAGATTTCTTTTTGCTGGAGAACATTCAAAATTTGGCCAAAAGCAACTAGGCTAAGTCAAAACAAGAAAGTCCAAAGGAAAAAAGCTATTGCATAGCAAAGACCTTCAGGGTACAAAAACATCTAAACCCAGAAAACAACTTAAGAAAGGGGGAAGTTTGTGTCTGTATATAATATTTGTTTTCAGTGAAACTAACGATATGACTGTGAATAAAAATGATTTAGGAATTGTGGTGTATTGAGACCTCTATTTTGTGCTTCATTAGGTGGTGTATTTAACCACCCTGCACTCAACAAGTTTGTTGACGAGTTTCAGTCACCTTCTAAAGTCCCATGCGATCTCTTTTTAGATCTGATTTTAAGCATGCATCTGAAAGCTATCCACATTTGCATAGTTCTGTAACTGTATCAATGCAGCCCATTATGTTTGCCCTTAGAAATCAGTACAAAACATAGTAATCAGTTAGGAACTGCTTGGTACCAGCTTGGTACAACTAGGTACCAGTTAGGAATCTCAATACATACAATTCGCTTCAAACTATCACCTCAGCAACTGTTCTTATCCAGCTGTACCTCTACTGCATTTAAGGAACTAGAAGTCCTATAGGGAATGCACGAGCAACTACAGCAGGAAGTTGTTAGCTGCTGGGCTCATGACTCAGAAATCTGCTTTCCATTTACACCTGCTCCAGCCAGAGTCTGTAGAACAGAAATAAACCTTTGATTAAGGTTGGGAGGTGTAATAGTAGGTGTGATTGTAGGATACAGAAAAATATTTATGGGTTATGTCCTTTTTCAAACATTATTTAATAAGCAACCACGGATACTGGGGGGTTTTGTGGGTTTTTGGTTGGTTTTTTTTAAATCAACTGGCTTGCATGGCAGAAAGGGTCAAATTTGATGAGAGACACCTGTACTAAAATTAATGTTGTAGATGTTTGTATTTGCTATCTATACTTTTACCTTTAATAAACACATTAAATACATTAAACTAGGTTATACAGCTACATGCAATATATATATATTAACTACAGAAACAATATTGTACAATCTTATTTTCCATAGTTTCATACTTGGAATAAAATTTTGTCAAATACAAAAAATCAACTGACAATAAAAGAATCTTTCATCACAGAAATTACTGTATATGGCAATTAAATATTTTGTCATGGATATGAGTAATATGAAAATCTGAATACTAAATATCTACTTTTCAAGCATGGAAGGAGAGAGGGATATACAAAATAGAAAAACTGACATTAAGATCATCTTCTATGCTTATTAATTTCATTTGCAACATGTCCAAATAATATTTCAAATGTATGAAATCAATATTGATCTACAAATTATCTGAAAACAGCGGAGACCTCGATAAAAACACATAGACTGCACTAATTAATGAAAATTAAAGGCTAAATTTGGGTTCAACAGGTGCTGAAAATGCTCCACTAATTGGCACTCATAAAAAGAAAAGATGACAAACCCTCCAATCCTCAATGTTAACATCCAAATGATGTTAACTCCACCATTTACATAAACAGATACTTCAGGTTCTTATCCCAATATTCAAGAAATTCTTTTTTTCAGCCTTTGATTATTCCACCAAAAAGGTAAGGTACCTAAGTAGGAACCTCCATGTCCATGAGAGCATACCCAGAATTTTAAATGGCAGCATTTATGACATTGAATTTGAGAACATTTCTTTCAAAGCACATCTAGAAGACTGAAAAGAAAAAATATGTCAATTAATGTGCTGCTTTTTTAAATGACCGATAAGATTAATTCTCTGTTACGATAAGTTCTTTCAATAAAATCTTATCACAAGATTTATCTGTTAAAAGACGTTTCTACTAAATATACTTATTCAGATTTTCCTTGCTAAATCCTCGAAAACATCCCTCTGCTTCCTCCTCATACTTTTTTCAAAGACAACTTACTTATCTACTGTTATTTTCATTAATTATGCTTAACATCTACTACAAGAACTGAATAATGACTTTATATTCCCTGTTTCTTCTTCAGTCTTTCCACTATTAAAAACATTGTTCTATCCCATAAATATGATAAAGAATAGACATATACACAGCACTTTTCTATGTTTTAAGAATCAAATCAGTGCCTTCTAAGTAAAAGGGAAAGCCTTCTAGATTTAAAAATTCTCCACAAGCCACTGAAACTACCCTCTAGAAAGTATTAAGCATGTTGATAAGCATTAGCTTTCTCTTTGGTGCCTATCTGATTATTTATACCAGTGCTGGTGCACATTTATTGACTATTTCAGCACAAAAAAAAACCCCACAACAAACCCTCATCTAAGGATAACAATATTTTTCTTATGTCAGATTCCATATTCTGAAAGTGGCACTGACCACTAAATCCCTAAATGATTAGTTCACGTATGACAGGGGCAGATGAAGTTTAGCGCGATTCAGGACTCCCTATGTGCATAATGTGTATCTCATTTGTCCCTTTCTCCTCCACTTTGCTCCTCTTGTTCAACAAAAAAGGAGACAATTTCAAGTCTCAATTATCTCAGGAAACTGCAGCTCGAGGAGAAAAGACTGTAGATATCCAAGTTTCAAATTACTTCCTTATTCCACCTACTTGGAATTATTTTTTTTACCTTCTCTCCCTGCCTGGTACGAAAATTGAATGCAACAGTTTTGTTAATTCTCTCAGAAAATAATCTGTGAAGTGGCATACTTCCCAGCTGCTTATAAAGCTAGGCTACATGAAGAAAATGGCATTTTAAAGTATCTCAAGGATCAAGTCATGGTCTGAATGTATCAAAGCTCCACCTTAATTAGGTTTCATTAGGTTTTTCAAAAGTTTCATGATTCTCCAATATTCTGATTCAATAAATTTGCTGTACTGAATCAATTTGGATGTCCTTGACCTCTTTTTGTAAACAGGTACTTCATTTACTCACCTGTAGCTCTACATATACAGACAAATCAACTTAGACTCTGAAGGATGGGAAAGAACAAGAACAGAAATTTAAAGAGGAGAGAGAGACATGATAAAAAGGACAAGAATCTTCAAAGAAGGGAGGTAATCCTCACAAAGCTTAAACACACACTTCCCACATTCATGCCTGCTCTTCCATTCTTCCTTTTTCTTGACCTTGAAACAGTTGTTATCTATAACCGATTAGACTGCTTCCTAGACAAAATCACTTTTTGCTTGGCCATGATTTCTTCTTTGACTTCCAAGCACATTAGCAAGTCCCATTTAATTAGAATAAGCACAGATAAAATTTAATGAAATGTTATACATGAACTAGAAATCTCTGACAATTCAGGCAACAGTTGTCACTGATGAGATGGATCAATTACAAGATAATTAAATGCCTACAATTAAGCTACCAGAGCTGCTTCCTTTTGTTCACACAGCGTCTGAAATCTTGCATGAAAACAGATGAACATTGGAATCCTGTTTGGGGAAATACAATTCCCAAGATGAATGATCAACCTTCTTGAGATACACACATAATTAAATGAATATGCTAATACAAGCTTCCTACACAGAAACGTGCTTGAAAAAAGAATTTGAATGATGGTCACCATTCAATGTATATAAATGCAAAATTTGAAATGCAAGAGAGATTTCAACAGAGGAGCAAGACTCAAGACATTAAACACTGCCAGTGAGGAGAGGATAATATATATATATATATGTGAAAGGAAACACAAACAAATTGAAGTTGGTGGAATTTTTCAGAGACCAAATGAAAAGTGTGAAATTGGGGCAGAGAATGAGGAGAGTCACGTAGTTCAATCACGTGGAGTAGGATTTGGTACAGGACATATTTGTAACAGTATTCTGAAGATTGAAACTTCACAAGATTACTTTCCGGGATTTGATCTGAACAAGATTTTCAAAAGCACTTAAAAGCAACTGCTCTTTCTGAATAAAACCCCAAAACTCATATTACTCTTGAAAACACACTAGCTCTTGAAGCAAGCATTTGAACCACACACATTTTATTCGTCACAATTTTCATTCAACTCATTTATGTGGGGAATGGATGATCTGCAAGAATTTTTGGTAGACTTATCAGAAGATTTAAAAAGCAGATACTGCAAAAGAAAATCTTTTACTGAAAAGTGTGATACATAGCTGAAAACCCTGAAGCCAAATTGTTTTCCCTAAACATCTGGCTTTCTTTTGTGGGATTTTATGTCCATAATAATAAATAATTCAGGTTTAGGAGTGCCAGTTTATTAACTATTTAAGAATGTCTAAGGCACAGCAGCTGCCTGGATCTCACAGCATGTCCAACTAGACCGAATGTTCCCTGTTGGTAACAGTATATTCAGATACAAATATTACTGTTAGAGATTGATACTAATAAACACAAGTTTAATTTTAAATGAGGTTTAAAATCCATTTCCTTCCCTTATCATTTGTTATTTATTTTTTTGCTACTGAATATTCCTGGACAGTTAACAAAAATCTTAAACATTTCATCACTTTACAGTACTGTTGAAGGCTTTGGATATAACAGTACAATATTTCTGAATTAAAGTTACTTTCCTGGAATCAAGTAAGCAAATACATACCATGTCTGTATATTTTTCTTTTGAAACTTTCATTTTAGTTCATGCCTTACAGTTTCAACTCACCAATTCCTATTATCTGCACTGAGATGGAGAGACAGTGAAAGAACAGGCTTTTAATGTCACCAGTCCTTCCACTAGTCTCTTGAATATACTTTTCTCTTTATGAGCCTATGAAGATTATTTAAAAGTGATTATTTTGCGTCTGCATTTAGTTTAGAAAATGCACAAACTCCATTTCTGAAACTAGGTGATGTTTACAACCAACTAATTAGGACTTTTGATGCTTTGAGTAGACGTTTGGATTAGGCCACTAGGAATGTAGTTGTTTAAAGGAAATGTCTGGGTAGCAGAAGGACAATTGAATTGTTAATAAAACTTGCTTTAGAGAATCATTGCACATCAGGTGCAGCATGGAGAAGGAAAAGAAGTTAACTGCAAAGCTGTAGAGCTATAAGTATTCTTTGTTAAAAGCCAACAGCTGTAGACATTTCCCACAGTCTGTTTATCAGGTTAGTTGGGTATTGTAATTTAAAGTTGCTTACAGTGACTGTATTGTAACAAACAGTTTCCAGTTGCTTGGACATAAGTAAAGCAGTAATGGAAGAGAAAACTCTTCACAAATAGCTGCATGTGACCACCATAATGATTGAAAGAGGATGAGATCTGTTCTATGCACATGACATATAAAAAGACATAAATACGCAACTCTCATCAAATACTCCAGTGCCATTGACTAGCCCTCAAACTAGAAACAAGAATGGACAAAGGTGAGGTTCATTTTGGAGACCCAAACAGCCTATCGAAAAGATAATATCTGTCTTCTGCTCATGGTGAGACTGAATCCAACCCAATGCAATGACTCTTCAGAGTATGCTGCAGCATGGATTCTAGGATTTGGCATGTGAATGGAATTCTTTTGTCTAACATTTTTGCTATGATATAAAAGTGATAATTAAAACAATTCCAGCTAAAAAGAAAGAAGCTTTCTTTTACAAAATATTTTAATTATCTGGAATTTTTATAATCCAAAACACAGGCCGCATCAAAACTAAGTTAAATAAATTGAAATTTTCTTTTCCTCCAAGAATTATAGAATAACTTAGTTTAGAAAAAGCCTTTGGACTTGATCATCATCGAGTCCAACCATTAACCTAACACAGTTAAGTCTATCACGAAACCAGGTCCCCAAGCATCACACCCACACATCTTTTAAACACCTCCAAGGACGGTAACTCAACCGCTTCTCCGGACAACCTGTCCCAATGCTTGACAACCCTTTCAGTCACAAAAATTTTCTAAACCTCCCCTGGGCACAATTTAAGGCCATTTCATCTTGCGCTATTACTTATTACTTGGGAGAAGAGACCAACCTCTACCTTGCTGCAACATCCTTTCAGGTAGTTGTAGAGAGTGATAAGGTTCCCTCCCATGAGCCTTCTCTTCTCCAGGCTTTAGCCCAGCTCCCTCAGCTACTCTTCTCCAGATCTGTGCTCCAGACCCTTCCCCAGCTTTGTTGTTCTTCTCTGGATATTCTCCAGCACCTCAATGTCTTTCTTGTAGTGAGGGGCCCAGAACTGGACACAATACTCAAGGTGAGGCCTCACCAGTGCTGAGTACAAGGAGAAAATCACTGCCCTAGTCCTGCTGGCCACACTATTACTGAGAAAAGCCAGGGTGCCACTGGCCTTCTTGGCCACCTGCACACACTGCTGGCTCATGTACAGCTGACTGTTAACCGTCACCCCAGGTTCTTTTCCACCAGGCAGCTTTCCAGACACTCTTCTCCAAGTCCTTGGCAATGCATGGGGTTGTGGTAACCCAGGTGAATGAAATAGCAATTGGCCTTGTTGAACCTCATACAATTGTCCTTGGCCCATCAATCCAGCCTGTCTAGATCACGTTCTGTGTAGTTTACTTCATATATGCTCAGCTAGCCACTATTTCAGTAGAGGAAGTAGATGCTCCCTGAAGGGCTTGCAGCTACTCACCTCAACCCTTCTCACCAGAAATGCTCACCTTCTCCAGAACAGCCTATGACCTAGTTCCTTAACTTACTTCACTATAAAAAAAAAAAAAAAAAAGTGAGGTTGACGATTTTAAATGGAGGGGTTTTGCTAAGCAAGACGATTTTGTCTGAAGCAGTTTAGACAGCGTTCAGCAATTAGCTTCACACAAGTCTAAATTGTTGCTAATCTGAGAGGGGAAAAAAAGCCAGGAAAGAGGGAGAGAAAAATTATATATATATCTGTAGAAAGGGAGCAAAAAACCAATGCGTGCCTGTGGAAAGGTTACACTCTATTTCTTTTACTGACATGCAGAATATGAAAAACTATGTTTGTGGCCTAAAGCATTTGAGAACTGCACTTGTAAATTCTTATAAAACATATTTCTGAGCATAGAAATCTTTGGGAATCAAAGCCCGTCAGGATTGGTTAAGTCATCAGATGCAAAGTGTTAGAATTACGAGTCTTGTTTCCCTGTTTAATCTCTTGTTCAGGGAGTCCCCAAGGCACTCTTTAATTGTGTTTATACAGCAAAGCAGTGATATATCACTTGTGGCAGTACAAAAATATTTTCATGCTGATTATATAGGTTTGCATAACTCTGATTAAGGTACTTTTCCTGTTTTAACTTTACAGCTTGATTTTGAATTTAAATTTGAATCTATAACTGAACACTTGCAAAAATTGCACTTAAACAACTAAAAATATTAGCAAAAAATTACACCTGATTCATTTTCATTTTAACTGCATTTCTTTTATGTGATAAAAATGTTATACAAATGTTTACTGTGCATTTCTTGCACATACCTTCACAAACAAAGGCACTTGCCAAAGGCAGCTCCTCTGGTGATCACCCATGCAGGCAGCAGGGTACACAATATTAACTGCAAGCCTATGCAGAGACTTAATTCCAGGTTTCTCTTAAGAAATGGAGATTGCAATAGGTTTCTGCTTTACTCACTTGTCACAATGCTGCACAGTTTCCAAGCACAAATGATATGAACACCATCAGTGTCTGTAATCACAGCAGATTCAATCTTCAGAGTAGTTAGCTTCACATGTAACCATCCTAAGAAGAACATTCACTTTTTCTTTTTTTTTTTTTGTAAAGCCTGACAGATATCTAAGATTTGGGGTGTTCATTTTGGTTTCTTAATAATTGTATAATTCCGCATTGTTCAGAAGAGTCCTGAGAGTGGCCAATAAAAAGTCTCTAATGGAATGGTGAACGCTTCAGATTGCAATCTAAAAAATTAACATTATTGTACAAATATTTTTTGAAGGAACACCAATTAAAATTTGTTTTGTAACACTGGGGTAGGATGAACTACATTTGAAGCTACAAACCCAGACCAAAAAAGTAACCTATCAGTTCCCCATACACTGTTAGCGTTTACGTTACAGCACAGTCATGCGAAAAATGAGAGGATAGACAAATTGCAGTTCCCCAGTAAAATTAGTCTGAAGAAAGACAATCTGTTGGATTTAAATTCCATAAACAGATTCCGTACACAGCAACATTCATTTTTCAAACAAGTAAAAGGCATCTCAAGCCTCAAAAGTAGAAACAATCACACATTCCTAAAAAATCTCAGGTTTTGTTTGTGAAGTTGCAGCTAAGAGCCTTGTGAAATCTTGTTTGTATCTATTTTACTCACACATATATCCATTCTTATATATGTACTGTGTGTATAAATGTTTACAAGTACCCTAATATTACATACCACACAAGTAGACTGAGACTTCAATTCAACAGTGTTAAGGACTCGCTTAATCTGTTCTGAATTTGGGTAATAGTGAGAATCACACTACATTTTCTAACATTTAGCATGTATAATAGCCATATACATTTGTTAAGATACAGCTGTATAACAGACAACATACACAAGCAAGTGAAAGTTACTTGGGCATGTTCTTATATATTTTGCTGACTTTGAGATTGCATACAGGGCAGGAGTCAAACCTCCAACAAACTACAGGGTTTTTCCACTTCTAAAATATATTATTTCCAGTAAAATGTATGGAGACCAAACAACAAGCCAACATGAAACACTTGTGTTCAAATGATCCCATACAGTGTGTGCAGAGACCTTCAAAAACTGCAATCAGCATTGCATACCACATGTTAGACCACAGTAGAAAGCCATGGACCAACTATGAACTACTACCAACATGGACTAGATGTCAAATGTCCTTGTTTGCATATATACCCTGTGCCTATGCTACTTTCATACTGCAACAGAATGTATCAAAGTGTTTACACAATTTTTTCAAAAACAGTTTAATAAAAGCAAATGAG
>NW_008670023.1:146954-149252 GCF_000695815.1 Acanthisitta chloris | reverse complement strand
TCTGCGCCCAAATGCCATTACATTTCAAAGGAATTTAAGAACTCAACTCCCTTAAGGTCTTTAAGGTAGGTTAGCTACATGCCATTTATCAAAACAGTAACTATTTGATCCCCAATTGTGTAAAAAAAGATGGGTACCAAGAGGTAGTTTCAGCATCTTAAAATCAGTGATTTACATATATCAATTTAACCTTATATGTGGTGCCTTCACAGTCATTACCTAATAACTACTTTATTGCTTCCTGACAGGGCCCTCCTCCACTGTACCACAGCCACTAAATAATACACTAGGGTTCCCACACCTCTCCCACATCATGGGTCTATCACTGGATCACTAACCAAGCAGTTATCATCCTAAGATGCTAAGAGTTCAGGAAAAAAAGCTGACTAGACCAGATATGATTTGTCTTTCCAAAAGAACTTGGCAGAATTTTGATAGAGTGCTACCAGATAAATTGGGTGCAACCAAAACATTTTTTTTTACTATACTGACTTCATAACTGTAAAAATACTCAACACTGTACACTGCTTTTGAGGGAAGGAGATATTTGATAAGTGGATGCTCCCATGGTTTTCAGGATATCTTCCTACTGAGCCTAAGCATGGACAGCTCTTCAATGCTATTTAGTCAATTTTTCATTCTTCAATTCAGCAATTCTTCCTACATGCTACAGGAAAAGCAACTAGCATTCTTATTGCCCAAAGAGAAAAAGCACATAACGTTTAACACAAAAGCAAAGAACCCGAGGCAACTATTCTCTCAGTATAGATTAGCAAGAAGAAGCTAACAGCAGAACCTAGAGGTTGACCTCATGTTGTTTTGTAACATAAGCACTTTCCACCCAAAGGGCAAAAGTCAAGGAGGGTTTGATTGTGGAGTCAAAATAGTCCTACTGCTCTGTTATTTTAGCCTCCCTTTCTTCCTCCCGATTATTCCACTCAACATAACCTACAGCATTTAGTGATAAACCTGCTGGCACACAATTTACAGAGAAACAACACTTGATTCTCTCTCAGCTACTTATCTTTTTAAGCAGTGGAAAGAAAAAAACCCCAACTATATATAGTGACTCCTTGGTGTCTAGCCTTCCCCCACCCACCCCCATTTTTTTGTAGCCATACAGGACATGATGATTTTAAGCACAGCAACAGAGAACAGTTCACTTTCCCAAAAGGACATAATAGATGCTTTTTCACAACTGAATACAGCTTGAAATGCATGGTTGACTGTGAAAAGTAACTGTGAAGGGGTGATAAGATCAAGTATCTTTGCCCATATTGAAGAACCCAAAGCCATTAAGTTTATGCCACTAATTAAGAATTAGTATGTACTTGCAAGGTGTTCAAACAAAACAAAGATTATTCCATTATAAGAATAATTTAAGGCAACGACAACAATTTATTTTTATAATTAGACAAGTATAAAAACAGCAAAGGGAAAGCAAAAAAATTTCAAAGTAAACTACTTTGCTATTCTCACAAGTCTGGAAAACTCAAGTGGGTGATGTATGGAAAAAATCACAGAAAATGTGAAAGGTATTTTGCAATTAGTTTGTCAATCTGTAGTAAAATTCCTTATTTTTCCAAAGGAATACGTCTAATATTTCTATATTATTACCTTACACATTGCAAAATTAAATGGCATTCCTTTTCTGATTTTATAATTAGACAAATTAATATACAGAGGATTAAACACTTAAAATTGCAAACAAAACCCTAGCACTAATTCAACTAATCAAACATTTTCAACTCAGATTTTAAAAATATCCAACTGTGATTCCACCATGGATATAACCAGTCATTAAAAATAAGACACTTTCCCCCCAAAATTTAATTTGTAGTCAAATGCTGACCACCTTCTCAGATTGGAGATATAGCTCTTTATGGAGTCATGCAAAGGTCATATTCAGTGCTGTGTTTGGCCTTCCTTTTTGTGTCCAATAACATGAAAAAGAAAGAGCTGAAGGACCTCCAAGAAGGTGGACTGCAATTTGAAGGATTGCAAGGAAAAAAAATAAAAGTGATACCTACTGCAGACTGAATTCTACAAAGACCAATTTCTCTGACCACTATTTTATAGATCTCAGACAAAAACAAATGTGTTCAAATCACAAGTGATGTCCACAGAAAAACAATGCTTTGCACAGAAAATTCCAATTCAAATCAGACAAAGCAGGGATACAGTGATTTTGCATAAAGAAAGAAATTCAGAAAAACAAGTAATTTGAAACTTCATCAAAATTTTAGAAGTTTCAGAAAGTTCTCTGTATTTTTCAATTTGCTGTAACTTGGGCAAGAA
>NW_008670023.1:86594-146934 GCF_000695815.1 Acanthisitta chloris | reverse complement strand
CTGCTCCTGCTATAGTTATCCTTTCATCTTCCTCTGCCTGTGTCTGCTTATTTTCTAGACAAAATAGTATTTCTTTTAATCACTTATCACAAAGTAATAAAACAAGGTTACAGGAAAAACATAGATTTACACATCTTCAAAATATCTATATTCATATCTATTTTTTTAATTTAAACTAGCTTTTAAACAGTAACTCCCAAGTGGTTTCAAAACCCAACTTGTTCACAATCTATGGACGAGATACGGTGACTACTGAAGTGGATCATAAAAAAATTAATCAAATTAAGTGTACTTGTGAAAGATGTTGGCCTTCTGAGATTACATAATTTAGCGCTTTCTGCAACACAGGTCTCCTATCTGCTTTTCGTCGCTTTCAAACACAGATTAAAGGACAAAATGAAATAAGGATAATGCTATCCTAAAAAAAGCTGTGCAGAAAGAGCATCTACAGACAGCGGCAATAACTTGACTTAGCTTACATCAATAGGAGTCAGTATTTGTTCTTGTGTGCTGGCCATATGCAGGCTGTGTAACTATGAAAAATAGTCAAGGGATTCATTTATATCTGCTTTTGCAGATGAGACAATTTAATATGAGGATCCATGGGGTGCATAACTGTAAATCTTTGACTAAAAATTACACATGGAGACAGAAAGCAATGGAATTATTGTAATTGTTTGAGCCTAACAATGAACATCTCAGAGCTCCTACAGCATCAGTACAGGGTGCCAAAACCATAAACCACTAGCCTGAATGAAAATGAAAATGTTTTATTTGTGTAAAAACATGAGAAAGGATGACTTAATTAAAGAACAAAACCCTCACTATATCCAGTTGATTTATATGTTTTTTCTCATCTATGAGACAACGGTATTTTGCATTACATTTCTCTGCAATAAAGGGCACAAGTTATCCTTCACTACCACAGTGAGCACAATAATATACCAAAGGGTTTAGGAAAGGTACATTTAATGATATCCCTTAGAAAGTCCATAAAGTAAACCAACACATATTGCCATTTCATTAATCCCAACCATCTCACCTCTGTAAGTATCTCAAAAGGCAGGCAGGCTTACCAGTGTCTTAACACAGCTTTACCAGAAAGAGACTTCCCTGAGCCTCCTAAGCAAAAACATTTTATGGTATTACCTAGAGTATTTTACAGAGTTTACATACTAAGCAAGAAACTATGAATTAATACATTTATACAGGATGATCATACCTTTTATAGGACAGAAACCTAAGCGTTTCTGCTCAAACCAGTCCTGCCCACAAACCTTCTCAGTGATCAGGATGTCTTCAAAATTCTCCGTGCTGTGATCTATGCTGTCCTGAGCTCGGAGATCATGCAAATACTCCAAAGCACAGGATGTCTTCAAGACCCAGAACTTAATAATCCTATTTCCTCTAAGTTCAGGCTATCTGTATACCTTGCCTGCCCAGCAGCAATAAGGTCAAGCCCTCCTTTCTTATCAGCACCATTTTAAAGGCAGGTCAGGTCAATAAATGCCATAGGCCAGGCAGTATGCCTAGCTTTCCATGTTTCAGGTGCATTAGTCAAGGATGTCCTCAAAGCTTTCTCTGGAGGACTGTGACTGTGTTACACTGGAATCAACACTAAAGGTGATCAACACCTAAGCTCAACAAGTAGCAAATCTGGCCTTCCTGTGCACAGCAGGTGCAGACAGGGATTCTGATTACCACTACCAGTGAGGAAAACAAAATCCTCAGGTCCCTAAAGGCAATGGTAAAACACCTATCTTAGGCATTATACCTCTATACATTACACCAGGGAGAGTCAGTTCCACCTATGTTCCTGCACCACAATCTGTGGCATGAACTTGCAGAAACATCTAAACATAAAACACAAGGTGGAGGTGTGTTTGGTGCAATTTAGGTTACCTATATTTCATGTTGGTTCCCCAATAGAGGCTTAAGTAATGAAGCCTCTATTGAGGTTATGGACTCAAGTTTCTCTACAGTACAATTAAGTAAAGCTTACATAATAAACAGAATTCTGTAGTAATAGCTAGTACTATTACCTACTAGGTTTTAGGCAGCATATATAACTAAGCAAGGCACATGTGCATTTACCTTATCCAATGCCAGCCTAAAGGCCACATCACTTTCGAAGAAGAGAGGAATCAGTTCCTTTTTAAAAAAACTGAATAAAAAACACACCGTGCTCCTCTTAGAATGTTAAAATGCCAGACTGTTGGTGATTTTCATCTCTTAACCTCCTACTCTGGGACATGTTAGGCATTTTATGGCTTTTAAAGCAAAATCTTCCGGGAAGTATTATCAGAACACACCTTCCACCACCTCCACCAAATGAATGCAGTGATTCAGCAGCAGAATAGTAAGGCTTAAAGCATGCTGAAATCACTGCTTTGCATGCATAGTAACACTGTCCCCTTGTACTCCATTGTCTTCTCTATTTCCACTTCCTCCCTCCAGTTTTGTTCTCCAGCTAAAAGCTCAAGCATAGGCTGCCAGGCTGCTCTCCATTTATACAGCACCTACTATAACAGGGTCACAGCCTGTGAAACAAATTCCAGTGCACTACAGCACTATAAACAACCAGAGCCAACAGGCCTGTCAGAGCAAATTAACTAAGTATATTTCGGTGATGCATGATTCCCCATGGCTTCTTAAGCAGTTTCTCTTCCTGATTTATGAAAACATCCATTTTTCTGTAATGAACTACATGGCTGTTATTGCAAATTGTTGAAATTCTGATAGACTTATGCAAAACACCTTATAGGCAGATCCTCTGCTCATGCAAGCTAAGACCTTCAACAGAACAATAGGAACAATAACTTATGCCACCTTATCCACATTGACCTCAGCCCTCATTATAAACACTCCAGTTTTGAGGGTATGACTCAATCCACATTCATATCTGAGCTCTCAGTCCTGTGGAAAAAGTATCTACTAGGGTTGGATGCAGGTATGCTTAGTGAATTTTTCTATTGTATCTTGACACTGAACATACATGTAAGTGGCTGCAGCTGGATGGGAGAGTGGAGCTGTGAAGTTTGCAACTTCATCTGCACTCCTCTGCTATTGACAAAGCCATCCTTATGTTTCAACCATGAGACAGATATGGATGAAGTACACAGGACCTCATTGGTATATAGAATATTTTTCCCAGCAGTAGCTGGTTGCTACAATTTGGTCTAGACATGAAGAATTTAAGAAGTTTCCTTGTAACCCTCATGGGAAACATCCAACTGTGAAAACTGCTGGAATTTCCTGATAACCACAGCGTCCTGTCCTGCATTTTAGAATAAACAATGTTGACAGCAATAGTGCGCCAGACATAGACTTTACCAGTTTGCTGCAGCAACAGGGAACTTCCACCTACTTGTCACTTTTCCTTGTTATGAGAACTGATATGCATACCATGAGCCATTCCTGCCATGTTCATACACATTCCCACAGTTATGTGAGTACATACAGATGAACAGAAAATATAGACTGAAGCAGGATTATTTCAAAATCTTGTATACAATATTCTTATTCCTTTTATTAGAAGTCCTTATGACAAATTCTATAATCAATGCTAAACTTCAGCCTATTTTTATAGAGTAATTACACTAAAGTAAGGTATAATGTACTGTATTAAAAAAATCATGCATGGGGAAAAATATTTAAAGTATACACCTTTTTTAACACACCTTTATCTCAAACTACAGGCAGTCATGAAACTGGCTTTATGACTTTTTTTTTAAAAATCAGTATGGACTCTGGGTTGCACTGCCAGAAAGACCAAGAGATACAATAACCCAAAATACACATACTTTATCTCTATACTTTTGCAATGATAATAACAACAATAGATTTTTTAAAAATAGAACTGAGAATTTTATGCTACATTATTTTTAGCTGTATCCCCACCTTTATGGAAACATTTAAATATATATTAAAAATTATTTTTACACCGGAACAAGGTTACACTCCATGAACTCAAAAAAACTTCATCACATACCAAACAACATGCTTGCGTTTCTTAATAAGTAAAACTCATAAGAAATTCAAGAGGGTTTGGTTTCCCCATCTGACTCTAGAGATAAGTTCACATAGCTGCATGTTTAGCCATAATCTGGCTGAATGTGGTAACGTGAGCATTAGCGATGGTGACACACCACTATGCATTGTCTGTTCTTCCTATCTGATGTATTCAAAATTCGACAAAACCATACTTTAGGCCTCCAGGAAACTCCTGCATATACATCCACCAAGCCTGATTAGCCTGCAAAAACAAATGGGGGACTGACAGCTACAAAAGACAAGTTCAAAGGCAGGTCAGAAAGTAACAAAGCTCCATATGAAGGAGGATCAGTTGGGTTCAGCTGCTTTCTGTATGATCAAGCAACATGATAATATCCATCTTTCTCTAGGACTATGTTCGATTGCTACATTGCTTTTTTCAAACTAAATTTTAAGAGACAACTACAACTACCCACAGCAAGTTAAGGGTAACCATACTATCAAATGGACATAAATGGGCATGAACATTGCCAACTCCTTCTGGGAGTGAAGGGTTGCAGACCACCAGCTACACCTGGTCATGCTGGCCAAAGGCAAAGAGGTGAACAGAGTCGGAAGGTGTTCATAAAGTATCTTGATATGGCTGTATTGGGAATGGCATAATAGAAGATGGAAATTTAATGGCTAGCAGGCCAAGAAAAAGAGAAAACACATATCTTCAAACCAGAATCACACTTCTAAATGCTTTTAGTTGGATTAAGCCAGGCAGCTCATCTCAAATTACATTACACTACCATGGCACTTCTGCGAACTATAAATCCAGCCTTCGGTGTCTAAGTAATAGTGCCAGACACACCAAGTTGCTCGTGCCTTCTGTCGAGCCATTAAAACATGCTACAGGTCTCAGACCTGGTCCAGGAGAAAAAGTTTTATTTGACCACCCGAGCCAACAAAGGTGGCAGGCAGCAAGTGTGCACTGATGTGCCTGCTGTAGGGAGAAGTTGAGTCACTGTTCACTGTGCCAGCTGGATTCAAACATGAGTTTAATAAACTGGTTCACTGCAGCGATCATGCCTGGTTGTTGCTGGCACCAAATGCTTTCATCTTTAAATGTCACAGGCAGGTTAGTGTGGCTTTTCTTTTTTTTTCATTAGGTGAATAGAAATGTGGAAATTCCAGCTACAAAACCCCAGCATGAAAGAGAACAGAAAAAAAAATCTACTTTTGATGTTGTTTGTTGCTGACCTAAACCAGCTACACAATTTGAGCTCCCCATTAAGAAAGGGAAGCAACAAAAAAGAGTCTGTCCTCTGTGGTCACTTATAATTGCTGAAATCTTGGAATTATTTTCAGTGCAAGTTCATTTTGAAAAGATTTTCTTGGAATGGGTCAGGGAAACATCAGGCAACGAAATAACTTCTTGTCAGACAACCTGAAGAAACATGTCCCGACAAGTGACATGTAACCAACTCATTGCTTGCCAGGAAAGTTGGATGTAAATGCCACTGAAAATCCTCAAGAAATGCATAATCTGTAATGCTTCATTGTTTGCTAAATTCCTTCTCTGGTTGGGGTTGGTCAATTTTGAACTATATCGCATTTCAGGAAAAGAACTGATCTCTACATGGGTATAAATGCTATTCAGACCTTGTTCAGAGTTTTTAACCAGATCTCAGTGTGATACTGGTAAACAGTATATCACAAAAATCTTAGTGCCCTAGTCAGCTGAAAAATATTCATAGCCCTAACTGCTCTCAAAGCTTCCAAAAAGCAAGTTAGTCACCTCAAAATGTTCGTCACCCCCAGATGTTGGCAACTAGTAGTAGAGGGACTTTTATAAAATTTTGGTTTATCTGTGTCACACAAAATGAAGGCCAATAATAAAGAAAATGAAGGTGAAGGATTATTTTTCATTCCTCAGCCATCAGGTTGCACATGTCTGCTGACCATTGAACTTGTTTTATTTGCAAGGGCAGCAGGGAACAATAACGGTTCTCCAACAGAAAAGGAAACAGAAAAGTTTCAGAATCACACATAACCCTCCACAACATCCTTTTAATGATCAAAGGAAAAAAGATAACCATATTTCCATTGTGGATAATGAAATTTGAGATTCAGGTCATCTTTTTGCCTGCTTGTTGGCATAAATAAGGAGCAAGTCCCAGTTTCCCACTTCAAACATTTATGTCATATTCAAAGATAATTTACACTTCACTTATCTACTTCCATCAAAGAAACAGTACAGATACAAACCAGGCTTTCAGAAATATGAAAACCATAAATTTGAACCTATTTAAAAGAAAAAAAAAAACCTTTTTGTGTATTTTTATAACCTTCCAGCATCTAAATAGGAAAATTTACTTGCTTTGCTTCTATTCATTCCGGATGCAAGTCAGATGTGTCTCTCAACTAATTTGCATCACCCATGGCCTCACTAAGGATTGCCAAGCCTTTACAAGGCTGTTTCTAAGCTTTGAATATTGCCAAGAGAACAAAACTGCTTCAGTACAGGTCAGGGAGATGTGAGGATCTTGTGCATTTAATATTTGAGTTCTGACTGGAGCTGAGACTTAATAAGGTCTTGTTTCTTACTGATAAAAGCTATTTCTATAGAAATATAACACAAATATAGCTTTACATGGACAACCAACAAGTTTAACAAGATAGACAGGGCCATTCACAGTGTCACTTCCAGACTAGACGAGCATGCAAAATACTGTGCTCCATCTCACAAGGCTCATTATATAAAACCATAGAGAAAACAAAATATGGACTGACTCAGCATTTTCTGCCAGGAAAAATATTGTATGGCTTACCAGCTACAAAGGACAAGAGACACTGAATTCAAAGAAGAAGTAAAAATTATGTGATTCAGGATCTAAATGTCTCCTTAAAAAGAACTGGAGTGGGATAGAGTCAAGTGGTTCAGCCAGCCCATGGCAGGTTGCATTAGCAAGATTAGTGGAGATTACTTATGCCAGTTCTGTAACTCAGAGTAGGAAATACAAGCACGTTTTTGTGCCGGCCTCAGTGCCAGCTTGGACAGCACATCAGACCTTTTTGTGACCTTCTGATTTCTCTTTCTAAATCCACTTGCACATCAAAACTTTCCTGTTGATTTCCTGTGATTTCTTTTGTTAATATTATGATAATCCATGTTAAATCAATGATGTTGCTGTATACAAATGGTTTATCCTAAATTGATGCCAGTAAATTTTTACCTAACTAGACCATGTGGGGATTTGGGTGCTGCATTTAATCAAATAGGGTGACTGTAATCACTGCTTTGAGAAATAGGCACAAATTTTGTCTTGAACCAAACACGATACACAGAAACATGCTGAAAAACCCTCAAGCCTAACGTTCTCTTTAATTGCAGAATAAAAATGCACTACCATAATTTCTCTTGTAGAAGCAATTAATTTTTTTCCCACTCTACAGATTACATGAGGTCTGACCTTCACATTAGGCCTTAAATAACCACCTCTGTATCCAAATTCCTTTAGAGTTACCTGATAAATACACACTGGTCCAATGTCATGCCTCAAGTTGTTTTGGTTAGATACTGATAGCCTGACATTGACTTAAGTTCTCTAGAAACCTTGCAAAGCAGTGTACCATGTGGCTGGAAACACAGCAGCTGGGCTTGGAACACCAGATTGCATCTTTTCAGCTCTACTAAAGTTTTTAGTGATGATCCAAAGCAGCATTTGAGTTTCATGAAACATATATAAAAACATTATCCTTGTCTATTACTTCAGAAAACAGGCAGATGCTTACGTCACCAACTGCCTTCTCCCGATACTTTAAAAAAGATTGGCTATATATTCCAATATAGAAGCTGACTTTCTCAATACAGAACAGTAATTTGCATATAGTAGAGCAAAGTTTTAACTAAAGCAAAGTTGGGCTTTGAAGTTCAGGAAGATTGCAGATTGGAAATGTAAATGTCATAGCAAATTGTGAAGATTTTTGAAATTGGCTCTTGGCACCTTTTTTCTCCCCCCTAAGGCCAGAAAGTCACATAGGGCAGTATGAAATTATTTAATTCTGAAATATTATAAATCATTGAGGATCTTTCTCTTCCTTTGAACTTAACGTGAAGAGAAAGCAGAACCATCAGTCATCTGCAGTGTTCAGAAAAACTCAGCTTTTCACAGTCAGGGCAGTGATTCAAGCTCTACCTGAATTTTCCCCAACATGTCCCTATAACTAGTGAATTTGACTGCCACTATGTGCAACAGACATAGTAATAAAAATACCACATCTTAACAGACAAAGTGTGAGATTCAAGTTAAGGAAATCCTATATTTTGGTCCCTAATTGCTCCTTATATTTATCCAGTTCGTATAATGTGTCTGCTTTAGTTTCTCCCTGTGTGCATACACCTAATTACCAGTACTTGCATCACAGTGGTGTTGTGCTGATCAATGAGTCTACACAATGCTTATGCTCAGACCTGCAGAATGATCACAGGAAAGTCTCTTGCAGCTAAGTGCAACTACTCCCTCCCCAGTCCCTCATAATCCTAATTTACACAGTTGCCTCTTGCAAAACACTGTCAAATTTTGTTAAAGACATTGTCCATCAAGGACTTAGCACTATTTGTGGGACAGAAAATAAGGCAGAGAAAAAAGCAACCAGCTCGCACATCCACATACATCACAGAATATCAGAGCTGGGATTCACTAAGTATTTTTCTTAATAAATCTGTGCATCATTTCTGTAGCACAAATAAGGCTACAGTTGAAAGAAGGCAGAAACTGATTCAGAGACTCTTCCAATGAGAGTAATACCCATGTGATACAACCCACTTTGGATATATTGGAATGGACTGGCCACCTGTACTTGGGAGATGTCCTTAAATAATGACAGCTATATTTCTGGGAGCTTTTTCTCTTTTTTCCTTTCCTAAATTTCAGGGGTGGACCAAATACAACATCTATTTAATTCTGGGGTGATCAATTTTGTAACTGGAAGTACTTTTTATCCCAGAATTCAGAAATCAGTCTGCATGCCCTTGCACTCTTGAAAGGCCTCTAAAGGATAGAGAAAACATGACATTGCCAGTTCAGTGACTTACAGAAATATCACTCTATTGAAAGGAATTTTGGGAGGCTTAGCTTTAGATTTTTTTCTCTTACATAATCAATGACCTTTCCTTTGTTACACCTCTCAAACCCTTTTCCTACCAAAAGACCCAGCATTCAAGCAATACCTCCTGAGTAGATGAAAGTATTAAAAAAGACAGAAAAAAATGGGGAAAACATGAATGTGATTCAGACGCCTTGAATGGTTTTGAAGATCACAGAAAGCCACAATATAAAACTCTTTCTTCCAAAGAAAACATAACTTCCAACACTTGTTTACTGCTTTAGATGTAGTATTTTCTATCTACCACAGTGACACTTTCCCGCCCTGGTAAAATACTGATTTTTAAATTGAAAACCTTCGTAGTAATTAAGGGTTTAAAGTGTTAGTTTGGAATCTTTACACTCGACTGATTATATTACATTCACACAACATATTTTATAGCATGCAAAATGTAGAAAATGAAGAAAATACAAATGCAAAATGTAAAAAATGAAAAAAATTACTTTATTATTTATCTGCTGATGATTAATTCCGATAATATGTCATTTGCATCCCTGTGGGCCTAAGATTTTCAG
Organism: Acanthisitta chloris; assembly: GCF_000695815.1. NCBI lineage: Eukaryota > Metazoa > Chordata > Aves > Passeriformes > Acanthisittidae > Acanthisitta > Acanthisitta chloris. The sequence continues at coordinate 137,272 of NW_008670023.1, read as the reverse complement.
AATATTAAACTGAACAAGTTGTGTGACACGTCAGTTTATTAGAAAAAATTACCCATGGATTTCTTTATCGAAGAAGAAGGTCATCAAAAGTTATCAAGATTTAATTAAGCGTTCTTGATCAAAAACGTACCCCTCTGACCTTTTCTTTTCCTGTACTTGCAAGAAAGCTATTCCATACAAAACATTTCTTGAAACTGTTCAAATTTCCTAAAGGCTACTGGACTGTTTATTTTCCCAATAGTAAAGGTAGCAAGCAGCAGTGTTAATTATAGACGTACTAGAAATTTGCATGCAATTATGTTGCACACAAACCCTAGAATGTTAGTAAATTATTTCCCTTCTGCCCATCAACAAAGTGCTTTCTGGATATCATTAGATAAACCTATTGAGACATATATTTCTGTAAATTATGTTGCAAATTACCTTACTTCCAGTATCCCCATTCTAGCAGCTGAATGAATATGCTGAGAAGATGTTGCCATTCTCTTTAGTGACATGATATTCCACAGGATTGATTTCGACTGTAGCTTCATTTTTTTGTAGTGATGCTTATGCTAGCAATCACTGTTAATGTTTTATTCAATATATTTAGCACAACCTTTTGCTAAATCGCTAAAGCAATGAGCAAATACTAAGAAAAGAATGAACAGTTAGAAAGTGAAAACAAACCAAACCATGGTCCAGTGAACTCTGGCATTGCTTTAAACACATTAGCAAATATGTACCTCAGCTCCTCATTTCTTCCACATTTCATAAAGCACTGTTAACCCCTTCCCTTTGGTTGTGGGTAGGAGCTCAGTGCACCGATAAGATACGTTCAAATGCAGACAGCCTTCAATGAGTTAACTTTTCTTCCACAAAGGTGAAGAGTTTTGCTGACCCAGTGCAAGTCGGCTTGAATAAAATTCAATTCTGCTGTAGTCAACAGGAAAGTAGGAAGGAAAATAGGATTTAACAAACAAAGCATAAAATGTCCACAGCAGGAAATCATTATTTGGGCAATTGTTCACTTTGTTAACAGACTGGACTGTATTAATATCTATTAGGGCATACTGCTGTGTTTGTGGTTTCTCTTTAGTGCCACGTCTATAGACTAATTAGTTACAAAGTGGTCATACAGGCAAGTGAAATCTGCAATTGTATGAGGTTTCCGAAGAGTACAGAATACATATGTCATTGATGCTTAATCTGGCACCAGTTTATTCTGGTTAAAGTTCGGGTGGTTGACTAAAATTAAATCAATACTAAAGGAAGCTCAGAATGCCAATAGAAGTGGTTTACAGAAATAGTTTCACTGACCATTACAGCTGCTATGGATTAGGCATGTTAAACGGTTCAGTTCAAGTTAACATTTTTAGTACAGATACACAAAGAAGTGAAGCCGCAGTATTCTGCCAGCAAGCTTGCAGTTAAAAGCATTCTAGGAACACATATAACGTTGTTCCAAGTCACCATTTTACATTTATCAATTTCAGTCATGCTTCTCACCACAAGAAGGTTAAATTAAAATATATTAAAATATATACATGTGTGTGCACATATATATTTATACATATATATATATGACACTGCAGTTAAAAGTAGATTTGTAGACAAAAATCCTATAAACCACTGGGGAAAGCCTGGGATTCAGTGGAGTTTTACATAATAATTATATTATGAAACTTAAAAAGCTATCAATAAATAACCAGTGAACATGGTAACACCAACAATGTTTGTACTGGACCAGTTCCTCACCTTTCATGAGAGCAGCCATAAACCAGTTTCTTTAATGTATTCTGAAGGCTCTGGTTATAAAGCAGTATCACAGGTAGAACACTCATCTCCTAATCTAGCTACATTTTAGGTCCACTTTTACCAAGGGAAATATTTCCCTAACTGCCTGCCTTACTCAAGCCTATTTGAAGCTACCCTAAAAGCTACAACCCAGCCTCTGAGAAATGAACTTCTGGTTACTAACTGCAGGTGGTGAGGTAAGAAAAGGCTTGAAATATAACACAAACTTTTTATCAGGCTCAGGCCATTTAGATCAATATGAAGGCAGTAGAGATGCCAATTTAAATGGGTTGTGAATGCAGTTCAGTGGTTGTTCTGAAGAAAGATTTTGATTTACTTGTTTTAGGATGGGAATGCAGCTGTGCCAAACACTATTTCCCAATACTGCAGAGACTTAAATGAAACACATGCTAAATAGATCATTCTGAGCCATTCATTTATCATCTTTTTTGGAATCTGAGGGATTTATTGAGGCCACTTTCTTTTAACTGTTAATATTTTATCCAGTTCACAGGGCATCATCTATTCAGAAGAAAACTGGAAAAGGTCAGCATGCAGAGCCAGCAATTGCAAAACGCATCGCATGCATTGCATTTCACTCCTGACCCAATAACTTCCCTTTCCCAACCTTGATATTTCAGAAAACATGAGTATTTTTTATATTTGACACTTAGCAGGACTGTCATTAACTAGCTTTCACAGTACTAAGCTTTGACCACTTTTCAGGGTGTGGGATCAAGCCCAGTATCTGGCAACATTTCTAATCCTTTCTAGATAAGTCTTGTGGTGAAATGTAGAAAATTGGTGCGAGACTCCTTGTAGCAGTTAAATCCCACATAAAATCAGTTTGGGAATAAGCTGATGAGACACCTATGCAGGTTACCTGTGTCGCCTGTTTTTCATATCACAGCTAGTCATACATTGAGAAGTCTTAAGCAAAGAACTTTAGGGTTTAGAGAACCAGTGGCCCCATTTGCCTTCATAACTAAGGTGGAGGAGATGCTCTGGTTGACTTACCCTCAGCCACAACATTTCAAAAATAAAGCACATAATATTAATTACATGTGCCTCAGCACACAGCTTGGCTCCAATACTCTTGTGGGTTTACTAATCTGTGTGTCACAATAGTCTGGAGGTTTCCAAACTTTAAACTGAATACTTGCTTATTCTAGAAACCATGTATTAATTAAAATTCTGTTTCAAGCAATATCAATTCAACTCTGAACTAGTTATTTTCAGTTTGATCTCCTAATTTGAAATCAGTTTCAAGTATGTACATTAACAAAGATTTTGTTGGAGTTATCTGTGATTTACAGATTCATAAAATCCCGCACATGAATCTGGGCTCTAAGACAGGTTGTTGGCAATAACCTGAATTTACAGAACACAATTTGGTCTGTTTTTTATGAAAGATTATCTTTTATATTGTACTTATATTGACTGCCTTTTTTTGAGACAATCCATTGTAAAACTAACAACTCCATACATACCTTTACCCAAGATTGAAATTCATTGAGGTAATCTTAGGGGTGAATTACAAAACATTAAATACTTATCTTCTACAAATTACTAGCAAGAATGAATGTAATGTTTTATTCAGGTACTTGAATACCATATCAGTGCACTGAAGTCTGTTGACAGATGACATATTAGTCAGGAAATAATTTTGTAGGACAAATGCACAAGATGACATTGCAAGTTTTTTTAGTCAGGATCCAAGCACTATGCATATAAAACATTCATTCTAATTATTAAAAATGATAGCATGAAACCTAAGTCAAGCCTTACAATGAGTATATAATCTTGTGGCTTTGACACTAGGTTGGCACTGAAGAAATGTGGGCCCAGAAATTACACTATGATTTTGGGGTATCTTTCAAAATATATCTAAGAAATCCCTTTGTAATATGGGAATAGTTTGGGGTTTTTTTTATTTAGATTAAGATTGTCTTTTCTAATAACATCTCATTTCTGGTTACACAATAATAAGATAACCTTAAGAAAAACTTATTCTAAAACTTTAGACTACAACTTGCACTAACCTGAATTCAGGAAAAAAAAGAGGGGGCACATAGTGACATCAGTGATTCTGAAACAAGTATGACAATAGAAGGATTGTACTGAGTGCCTGTGAAGTGAAACCTAGGCATATTAAATATAAAAATTAACATTAATATGTAAGAAGAAATTATCTCCAGCTATTTTATACTCCCTAAATTATGTTACAGTCATTTAATGCCTTTTACACTTTTTTATCCAGCAGCATATGAATTGTATTTCAGCTACATACCCAATCAATACTAAGTGTGAGACTTTTTATTCTTCATATTCATACATTAACTCTGGATAAAATAGCCTAAATCAAGTCTCCTACTCCAAGAAGGGTCAACACCGAATTCAGACCAGATTGCTCACGCTTTTACCTAACCTATCTAGACCTGAATCCTCCAAGGAAGGAGATGTCACAGCCTCACTTAGAAGCCTGTACCAAAGCATTACCACCCTCACTGTGAGAAGTTGCTGGGTTTTTTCCATTTATATCATTTGGGAACCTCTTCTGTTTCAATTTACAACCACTGTCTCCTCTCTTCCTGCCTTGCAGATCTGTGAAACACCTGGCTCTTTCTTCTCAAAACCTTCTCCTTAATACTGGGAAGCTGCTCTCAGGTCCATGCTGAGCATCTTCCTTGGCTAAACAAGTCCCACTCCCTTGGCTTCTCCTCACAATGGAAGTGCTCCAGCTCTCAACTTCACAGTCCTTTGCTGAACTCATAAAATTTAATAAACATCTTCCTTGTACCAGATGGGACCAAAACCGAACCCAATATTGCCGATGTGTTTGGGGTTTTGGTTAACGGACTTGTTTGGCTTTTTTAATGCAAATTTTTTTTTTCCAAATTACTTGAGCTAATCTAAATTTATCCATTAACCAAAAGTATTAACATAATGGAGTATTAGGAAGAATGTAATAAGACTCATGGCCTGCATCCTGATACTCTTATGAACTCCCAAGATAACACTTTTTTTCTGAGTATATGGTTTATTTATGCTTTCTTATTTACAAGATTTGTCATTACTTACTGTTTTTGGAGTGTCTATTTAACTAATAGCTATATTTAAATACAATTTTATTCAAGCATCAGGTATATTTTAGAAATTCTACAGCAAATAGAGAAAACCAATTATTTTTAGTGCTTCTGTTATTCAAGAAAGAAACTGTCAGAGAGGTATTAAAATCCACATCAACTTTTCATATTCAATTATCGTCTCCTCTAACTTGGAATATTTGTGGACTGATTCCTGCATCAGATATAACTGTTCTGTTAAACAAAGTACTAAAATCATTCTTATAAGCCCCCACTAGGGTTCTTTCTCCTTCTGGACCACCCATCTACTGAGTTTGTGCTGCATTCTGTTTCCTATGTTCATTCACAGTAGAGAAAGCTCTTTGCTCTGAATCCTATGAAATTCAATCCTTCTCCATTGCTGTCATTTAGAGAGCAAGAACCATCATCCTTGTCTTCATACATCTCAGTCATTGTTTTCTCATGTCACATTTTTCACTGAAGGACTTATGAATATAAAACCTTTTTCAGACTAAAACAGCAAAAGCCCAGAAAACCCTACCAAGCCTGCAGTAACAAAGCTTGCCTTATTTACTTAATCTTTTCTGTTTATCAGTATCTTCAATCTTCTCTCTCAACTGACATAAGGCATTTGAACAAAAAAAAAAAATTGCCTTAAATCTTTTTGTAGACAAAAATAATTATTGCAATGCATGCCTCCCATTATATACAAAAAGCAATGCAACAATTACTTCATTTGTTAGGAAGAGGTTAACATAGTTCTGTGGGCTCCTTGTAGAGTTCCAACAGTTACAAAATGTCTTTGTGTAATGTATCAGCATTCCTGAACTTTTGTGGAACTGAGGGGAAGGGGGGAGGAATCAATATTAAAAATCAGGGAGCTGGAGCCTTTACATGAAATACAGTTTTGTTCCTACCACAAAGCTAAGTGGTTTTGATCTTTCTGAACTTCTCAATCATGTGTGACCAAAGAATTCTTCGCAATGAATTATGTTTGCCTTCTATGTTAATGAAAAGCCAACATGCATAATTTATAGAAGCTAGGAACCAAACATTAAAAAATAAAGTAATAAAAAAGCCATAGGAGTCTTTAATGGCAGAGTCCTCACCATCTAAATGGAACTGTTCTACAATATTTTTCTGTCAGATTTATTAGGTTTTATTTGAATATGTTCGACTTCGCAATGATGTTTGTACAGAAATTCCAAGGAGCAAAACCATTAAAACCCAAACAAAATCAAACAAATGAACAATCACAAGAAAAACAAGGAGTCTGTAGAAGACTCCATTTTCTTTTAAAGCAAGTATTAGGCTTAAATCTCAGCCATAAACTTTTAAAATACAATGACCCTCTTCCACAGAGATGGATCTTAATATTTTGCTTTCTTTTTTTGCCTTTATGCTGCTACTCCTCAGTATAATGATTTCCTGTAAGGAGTGCTAGTCCGCCAAAGTAACTGTCATCCTCTTTCTACAGTGATAGAGCAAAGCTTCTTCTAGAGGCAGACATCGAAAAAGCAGTGGAAAACATTAAATGGTTTGAATCCCAAGCCACAAGCATCAATAAGGAATACTTCCATTAGCTGGCCCAGCTTCAAAGTATATGTAACATATATGTTTTATAGCGTTGTATCACTTCTGTCTCCCCATCCTCAAATAAATGCGATTGTAGAGTAAATATTCTGTTGAAAGACAAAGCTGGCAATAGAACATATGTTCCTTCACCTGATCCCTTCTGTTGGACATACTATTTGCTTGGTATACAGAACAATTAGCTTTTTCATGTAAAGAGTAAGAATCATCTCTCACCCTTTTAAAATCAATATAGTACCATGCCATCTATGGGTTTATCATCTCTGTAGAATTATCGAGCAATTAATGAGAAGTTGCTCCTACCCTGAGTCATATCTAAACACATGATCTTTCATATGACAATGCATCCTGCTTGAGATGTATTAACTGCTTTGTACATCTGAAGAATTAATTTTCCAAAGCACCCTCAATAACTAAACATGAACTTAATACAAGCACAAAAAACTTGAGCAAATGATGCATGCAATATTCACATATACTCCACAAGAGACCTGAAAATACTTGACTTCATACAAATGACTTAATATAGGGAGAAAAAAGGACATTGACAGAATATATATCTTAGATCTTAACCAAAATGTTCTATTGATAATAAGTTTGAAGATGTGTTTTGGGAAAGCATTACAAACTATTAATAACACAATCTAATTCTGTGCTAATGCCAGTTACACAATTATGAGTGAGGTTAAATAAGATTAGAATGCTTTTGGGGTACTTCAGTAAGCAGAGGAATGGAACAGTTTCTATTTTGAAAACAATTCAAGAGCTGGATCTCATTCCCAAGGAAAGCCTATTCAGGCCAAAGTGTTTCACAAGTGAGCTGGTTAGACAGCACAAAACACCATTTACCTACAATAAAAACTGAATTGTCAGTGCAATTGGGAAGGAGCTCTTTTGAACAATAGGATTCCCTGCTTCTTAAAATCAGTAACTGAGAAAATTGTCCTATCCATTTATTATTACAATTTTCTTCATGAATTGTGAAAGAAAGTATTAATTTGGAGAGGAGCTGTTATGAAATTCACTACTAAGTTTAATAAGGTAATTCATTGGATCTTACATTGCTTGTAGCAATAATTACGGATCCAGAATATCCAGAAACACCTTCTGTTCACCTTTTGGCATTTCCTGTTCGCCTGCGGTAGGTCTGTCCAGAGGATACAGAGAAAACGTGCTAGGAGAAGAAATGTGTACTCCTCACTCTGATAGCAGCCGTTTTTCCCTAAGCATAGTTCTTATGGTAAGCCATTCTTCTTCTTTATAAGCATTTTAACATAAAAAAACATACTTCTCAAAGTCAGTCATAATAAATTCATCATCTTAGTTCCAAGATGTTTGGAAATTTTAGGTCTTAACTATTACTAAATTTTACAGAACTTTGCATTAGAAGCCTAGACACTAGCAAACATGCTGACAACCTCAGAAGTCAAAAATGAAAATAACTGTACATGCTTTGATGTAGTTTTTCAAATACATGATAGATATACCATGGCAATATGGCATGCAGGAATCTGTACCACTGCTGTGTTTGATTCTCTTTTTCTTTGGAATACATGGTTAAATAGGCAATGAAGTAAATCATGTGGATTCTGTAGCAACTACACCTAGTGAATTGTTAGAAAATAAGACCTTTATGACTTGGAATCAATTTATAAAACCCCATAGTAAATAAGGGATTTTTCTCTAACCTGTACCAAAGTCTTTCAAAGGACTGTTCATGAACATTATGTAAATGAAAACTCCAATACAAGTTAAGAACAGACCCATCAATTATGGTTTATCTGGCCATAATGAAAAAATCTATCACATATGAGATCACATACCACTCATTATAACTTCTCACAAATGAAAATTCCATAACTACATTATTTATTATTTAGTAGACTGCCACAATGAGTAACTAATTTATTCATTGATGCTAAACAAATTTAATTAATAGCAAATACAATACTTAAAAGCCATAGATTTTGTTAAGGTGTCTGCTGCAACTGAAATCTGAATTGCTGCAATGACCTGCACCCAACAAGTCATTTGGCTAAATTCCAGTCAGAGTTCTGCTGTGTATGCAAATTCAAAGCTTCATGATTACAAAACTAAAATTGTTTCTCAATGTTCAAAAATATTTTTAAGAGCAAAAAGATAATAGTATATTTATAATAGCCTAGAAAATATTTATTACTATAAGGTCTTTCTTTACCAATATATAATACTAAACTCAGCAAGAATTCCACTCTTCTGTCTAAAACATCTCAATGTAAAATTAATAACAACATGAAATAGGGCCATTTAAATCCATTTAAATATCACTGACACTTTCTTTCACCAATATTTTTTTTTTCGAAAGACCAAAGGAAATTAATGCAATCCCATACTTTAATAGGAAAATAGATCTCTATGGTTGACATTACCAAGGAACATAAATTGTTTCTAATCTGGTCAAACTGTCAATCAGAGTCCTTTCTCATAATCAGAGAACAGGAGAATGAAACTACTGCTCCATTATCTTATGCAGATACTCTAGATGGCCAAACATGACTTTACAGTCAATATTCTCATTAAAAAGGAATGATTTGATCAGGCACCTTTGACGCCTTGATAGAAAGACTAAAAATTACTTCAGTGATTGAAATCATCAGAGCTAATAAAAAGGGAATTGGAAGATATGTGATGCCTTCTCTAATTCATTTTTATATTTTTTATTATTAAACTTTGAGTTATCTATCATAAAATACAATTTATTTTGGCTAAGACAGAATAATATGTATAAACTAGGTATACATGCAGCTCAAGTTATACATTCCTACATAGCTGGAACCATGTAATGCCAGTAAATGAAGCATCATCCAGATGATACAAAGACAAACCTGAAAATCTCATTTCTGATGACCACAGTTACCCTGTGTCTATCTGCAAATGCAGATAAACAACTTTCTGGACAGAATTTTCAAAAGTAATAAACATAATCCTAAGCAAGGCTGTATCTAAAGAAAACTAAATTTCACCTTAGACATTTCTATGGTCTGAAGACAAAAAACAACACAACAAAGTGTAAGACAGCTGGAAGGTTTCCACAGCTTAGGAACTGACTATGTCTTCTACTGGCTCAAGCCCCAGTATGAGTCAGGGTGAGTATTCACGCTCTTAACCTATTTATTAGTTTATTACACACCTATCAAATAATAAACAACTGTACAGTAGTTCCTATTGATCAGCCTGCAAACAAAACCCACCTGAAGAAAAGAGGGGGAAAAAACGCAAAGTAACAACAGAAAAAAAAGCTTATATTAATTTCTGACATGTTGCAACCTTAATTGTCCAGTAATCTGGTAAAAAAACCAACAACAAAAAACAAACCAACAAACAAGGAACCTCAGCAAGCCTGTTTCCACTTAACTACTTTGCTCATTTTGACTTTTTAACAGCAAAAATAGAAACACAACCCATACAAAGAACACAAATCTTCCTATAAAAGTTCCTTCCCAGGTTGTCTGTTAATGCACTTGAGAATTTAGTACACAGACATTTTCTGCAAAACTTTCAGTTTACACAACGACAACTAAAAATTACATCTCTGTTAAATCGACTTTCAATTTATTGCATCTACAGGGGAGACTGATTTTGGACAAAATATTTAAGACTGGAGACATGGCACAAAGAGAAGCACATTTCACTTGATTATTGAAAAAGTCTTGCCTTCTATATCTCAAATTTGATCCTAATACACGGATGATTTTATACCTACTTAAGCTGTCACTGTGCACACACCATGTCTATAATAGTCCTAAGTAGCAGAAAAATTCTTAGAGTTCAGCTATTTACAGCAACCATCCTTTTTTTTTCCTGAAAGAAAACACTGCAGCATTATGTAATTGTTTTACAATGTCTATTGTTAAAGATTTCACAAGGAACGTATAAGTTTATGTGGAGAGCTGCTGTCTGTAAAGGGAGTAAGGTTACAGATCAACAAGTAAATTTTACAAGGATTTTCACTGTCACCAAGGGGTCAGTTTGGTTAACCCTTTATCAGTAAGGCTTTGCCTCATGAATACAGCAATTTTCCAGATTCAGAGAATTTTCCTCTTGCCTTTGCCAATAGCTTTACTTCTCAGAAATCTGGACAGGGCTGCTGACTTTAATTTTAGATCTCTGCTAATTTACTTGTTAAAAATAGTACTTCTGTCTTAATACTGTGCATTTTGAAATATTGCCTATTCTGTAGCACTTAGAGACATGTATGCGAAAAAAAAGTAGTTATAAATATGCACTGCTTCATGCACAGAACAGGATGAGAAATCTAATACTGTGTCAGCAGACAGACAGTTTCAGAACTGCATGCACGCACTGTCTGGCAATATGTAAACTCGCTGCCACACCATTATACATTTTCTTCTTCAAAGTAGATACCAAAGAAATGAGTTTGTCCCCAGTTTTTTAACATCAAAGACAGTAGGTGAAATTAATCCCTAGTGTAACTTGATTAAATCAGTCCTTGGTCTTACTCCCCAAGGAAAGCACTAAGCACTATTCCAAAACATACATTTAATTAATATCCTCTCTCGTCTATAGATTCCTATAGGGCTTTTAAACTTTTCCTTGCAGCATGCTCTTTGCAAGTAGTCTAAGTTCATACAAAGGCCCCTTTTATCCTGGTGCTTTATTAGTGTTAGGAAATAATTTTAACATGTATGTTTAAAGATGTTTCCACAAGCACACGGATAATACAGAGTGAAGACTCAACAGTGGAATTACGCAACTCATGTAAGGCAAAACCAAGGAAGTAGCTTTATGGTCTGTGACAGTGTATGGAAAACTGGTGAAAGAAAAGAAGAATCAATGCCTCCAGATAGATAAAACTGGGTATGAAAAAAAAAAGAAAGTTTGACTATTGCTCCTATCTCACTACACTAATAATTGAATGCAAAACTCCATTCAGTTACAAATATACAGGATCAAGCTTTTTATGAAATAGGATAAAATTATCTCTGGGCTTTCAATGAGAGATTATTACTGAATTGGTATTAGCATATTGTTAAGCCTTCCTGAAGAAAAATCAACTTGGATGTACATTTGAACATAACATATGCAGCTTTTCCTGAATCAGAGATAATGTAAGGAAAAGAGCAGCCAGGAAGAGAAAACTGAATGGAAATGCAACAGAGAGGAGTAATATAATCTGAACTGCATTCAGCTTCTTAACATTAGAATTAGACAAACCAGGTAAATAAAGACACAGGCTTCAGTGAATGCCTATTTTTAAAAAATACTTTAACTGCCTCTGCATCCACTTACCCTTTCTAGCTCTGAACTGAAGTGCAGTGATGCTGGGCAGCAGAGACATATGAATATTTTATCTTATAACTGGCAAATGTGAATATTTTCAAAGTTTCCTTGACAAAGAAAACCAAATATTCTCTCATACCGATGCTCCATGAGTCTGAAAAGAACACCAGCATTAGCATACTTAGCCTCCAAATACTGTTATAAAAGAGTGATGGAGGGAGAAAGAGAGCACTAATGTTACTCAGAAACTTTAGATCCTATCTAGGCAGGTTACATAGCTTTGGAACTTTCACCTTGAGCACAGGAAAAAATGTGGTGTTAGGTTTTAAAAAGACATTGTGAACTGCTACACATGAAAAAAAAACATGCTTCTGAAATCTACTGCAACATCATTCAGCGCCCTAGATTGCCAGGAATGTGACCTTCAGGACCCAAGATTCCCACAGGAGAAGATCAGTGGCAAAACATGTGACCAAACCCAAGGCTCTTAGCAAGGTATTTGCCAGGTGAGGCTAATACCAAATGCAGAAAAACTGTTGAAACTTTTGGTTCCTGGACTTTAACCTCTGCATTATACTTGCTCTGAAAATAGTCAGCTGAACAGAATCACTAACCATACTAATGCAAATGTCTTTGATGACAAAGCATCCACAAGGTCAGAAGCCCCCAGATATCTGGACTTCAGCTTCTGGAAGCATTTTAAATTCTATCTCATTTTCCACAGCTGATAAGAATATGACAATATAACATGCAGTTTGTGGTGTGATGTGATCTTCTAATACAAAGGTCATGTCAAACATCCCATATTTCATTATTTTCTCATGTGTGCAGGCTTTTTACAATAGAAAAATTCAACTTTCATTGTACCATATTTTCAGCTGCTAAGATTTGTAAAGTACAATGCGATTTTTGAGAAAGAAATTAAATGCAATAAGAGCTTGAAGACAAAATGAAGATAGTGCCTTTAAAATATCTTCCCCCAAATTTAAGTGATCTTGCAACACACATCTAATTCTCAGTGCAATCAAGTTCAAAATAACTGATTATTTGCAAAATCATTCTAAGATATAGCATCGACAAGTTTTTGCACATCGATAAATGGGGTTAATTTATTGTACATGCTGTTGATTTGTATTTTCTTTTCCAAAAATTTTTAACTTAGGAAAAAAGTCCATCAGAACAGCATTAAAAATTACTGTTCACCTGAATGCATTCTGCAGAGAAAGCTTCCTCAGTACCATGGAAAACAACAAACTTGTTGGAAATGCCATGGAAACCAACAGGGAACATCAAGGTTCTAGAAACATTGTCTTTCATGGGATAGGCTTTCTAACTTTATCTTCAGCTTTAGCTCAATTAAAAATTTAGCATCAGCTTTCCAAGATCAGAGAGCACAAAGATTATCCTAACCATACTCACATTTGGGTGAGATCATGGACATATTGCAATCAAAGGGAAAATACTCCAAACTACTTCAGGGGAGGAAGCTTACAGCTCTGGTATGAGTATTACTCCACAAGCTGTTCCACTGGTCAGCAATTATGCAATAACAGCAAGACATAGTAGAATAACTAGACACAGCTCTTTCAATTCTCAAGGAATAGCTATGTTTATTTGGCTCGAAGTATGAATTTGAGAAAATATTTTGGACCCTAAAACTTGCTTCGGACCCTGACTTTCTGCATGACCTTGGGTGAATTTCAAACTGGATATACCTCAGCTCCTCCTGTACTAAAATGAATACACCATAACATGCCCACCTCTATAAATCCTTATCCTGCTTAGATGAAAGGCATTTTGCAATGTAAGTGCAAAGTCTTGTTATTTATTAAAGGAGGTTTCTACCACAGTCCTTCACTTAATGTTGTTAGGCCCACCCTTTACCTTTCAATCTAGCAAGACAATTATTGATTAATGACCACATCACCTGTATCAGAAATATAAAAGCTATATAAAATTGCCTTTCCCTGACAGATCAGCTGTCTTAAGCAGTGGCTTGTGTAATTTTATCTATTTATACAAATGTAGCCCCACTTTAGTAGTTTCTAGTGGTCTTAAGTGGATACACTTACATTAGCCAATCCTAGTTCCTGTGGGTGGTGTGCTGGCACTAGAGCTGAGGTGCTCTCAGCTTTAGTTTATGAGCTACTCAGAGGTTATTTTATAGATCAGTTCCCTCTTCCTTACATTCAGGTTTTTCAGCTCATTGCAAGCACAGGTTCAAATTTCCAACCCAATGGGTAGGACTAAAAAGTCAAATATTGTCTTATAATACTAAGTATTAAGTACTAAGTACTCTGTAGGGTAAGTATACTACTTATAATTGAAGCAATCCTCTTAAGCTCTATTGAAGTCTGCACTATCCAGGGCACTATTGACAAATTTAGTCCTGAAAACAAACAAACAAAATTACACTGACTTCAGTGACATTATACCACGACTGATGTGCTGTTGGGATTACTGTATTTAATACTGAATGCATTTCATTGCATGGAATTAGCACCAACCTTCAAATAACAAGGAATTAAAAGATACCATAATACTTAGTATTAGCAAGTAAAAGCAGCAAGTTAAGAATTTATTTTTTATGAGTATATTATTGAGAGAAATTTCCCAGTTATTACAGAGACCAGTTATTTGGTGTTGCTGGCAACAATTTCAAAAGTTACCAAAATTCATCTTAAAACTACACTTTCCCTCAATGAACTGTACTGGCAAGCTGTTTAAGAACATCACTTTGGTTTGTAAATGGCAAAGGAATGACTTATTTGCAGAGAATTTTATCTGGGCAAGAAATTTAAAATAAAAAAAAGCAAGAAATTAAGCTAGAAAGTAATAATGTACCTGAGACAGGTTACATTTATCCAAGGGTTGATATATTTAACAATCAAATATATATCTGCTAAGAATAAAACACAGCATTCCCTGTTAAAATTGCTTATTAATATTGGCACCATGGGAGAGCAAAACTCTGTAAAAATGGTAAGTGCTTGCTGACTGAAAAACATTACATTAGCAGCAGATAAACAGACTGAAATAAATAGACTGTCACAATATGACAAGGCCAAACGGTTGCATCCCAAATATGTGGACAGCTTCATAATGTGGCAATAAATTATAACTAAGGAAGAACGCACACAAATGACTTTTCCATCGCTCACAACAAAAATTTGTTGCAAAATGCTGTCAAAAGGAATGAATTTAAGGATGGCAAAAGCAGTTTCTAAGACACTGGGACAAATAATCAATCCAAAAGGTAACTCCTCTCCACTTGCCAATTAATAAATTCATCTAAAGATGTTAGGAATTAAACAAATGAACAACCTAACAACTAAAGAAACCCCACTACAGCCAAACACAAACCCCACACACACCTGCAACTCCCTCTTGCAGGTTTTGTAGAAGAGCAGCTTTTTTTTTTTTTTTTTAAGAGCTGTAAAGGTATTTCACCCTAAAACAACTAGAAGACACAAGGCACTCCCTAATTGTGAAACCAGGTCTAAAAAGAACCTCTAAATTACATGAAGCCTAAAGGAAAGCCAAAGCTTCAAGGTACAGTGGAGTTGTTGGAGGCATTTCCTTTACTGTATATTGTACTTTGAAAGCATAAGTATCTGAATTATTTAGAGACTGACAGTATCAAATATACTATCTGGTCATATACAAAAAGATCACCAAAAAGGAAGTGAAACCACAATGAGAATCACTGCTTTAAAAACCCAGCCTAGCTTCAAATCAGGGATATTGATTGTTTTTAACCAAATGTACTTCTGCATCCTAATACCCTGCATTTTGCTGAAAGCACAGGCAGTGCTACCAGGTCATTGCATGGGTAAGCCAAATGTGTAGGAATTTGTAGGAAACAGACACAGCCTATGCTAAGGTAAAGACCCTAGTGCCTTTCTCACTAAGTTACTAGAAGTCCCACCACAGGACCTCCCTCCTTTTAGCTTTCCTTTATGCTCATTTTCTTTCTTGCTTCCAGCACATTTCTTGAGTGCAAGTATTTGTTAATTTTCTGAAAAAACAGAGGTTTATAATTCAGCATCCACAGATCTGCAGTACAATTTTGCTGCCTTTCATAATAAAGTAATTGCTTAAGTACAGTCTTCCAAGAGCTTCAGTGTTTAAATGAACAACAAAAAAAAAGATTTTGCAAGAAGATATAAAAACACTATTACCCTTTATTTAGTAAAAGAGTTTTACATACCCAAGTAATCAATAAATTATCTGTGAGGCCTTCACAGCCTCTGTCTCCTTTCCTTTCCTGAGTACAAATGAGGTATTTGTTACAAACCCATGATCTCCATTCTTTTCCTCTAACATTATGTTGCTTTGAGTTTTTCCTTCACTCTAAACTACCTGGTAGAAAAGTTGCCCTTTTTGAAGCTGCTGTTCATCAAGCAGATGACCCTTATCTTCACTGTATGATCTGTTGAAAATTGTAATCAACAGAAATAGTTAAGAAAAAGAGCAGTGGGTTGTTTACAATCCAACACTGGGAAAAATTATAAAGAATGAACTTTTATCCATTTTTCAACAAATGTATTTCCTTTTTGAAACAGTTATAAGGTTTGTCATGTAACTGGATGGGCCTGTCCTCTACACCTACCCACCTTTTCTCTCAAAATGCAAAATTTTTCATTGCTAGCATTGTGCCATGAGCCTGGAATTCTACTCCTAGATTCAGAAAAAAAGAGGTGAGGATGCAAATAGCCTTCCAAGAGAAATAAAATTTTCAGTGTGATAAAAGTGTATGCAAGGAGTTCACAATCTCAAGCCAGTATGCACAAACTGTACGTATACATAGTCCCTATGGAAAGCCTTTAAAGCTCTGCAGGAGCTGCAAATAGCAGAGAGGCCTAAAGCAAAGCCAAGGAACACTTGGAACTTCTGAGAAACTGAATGTCAACACAATATCATTTATGAAAGTATGTGGTAAATTCTGAGAAGCCGTGCCTCGCAAGTCTCAGTTCAACCAATAACTTTAGCAGGAGGCTTAACTGGTTTTCCTGCTACCTTTCTTCTTGAGCTGGTTCTATTTTGACCATTGAGTGAAAAGCAACAACAGCCAGTGGAAATCTCCTAATCCGTCACTCATGACATTTAAACAGACTGCGTTGTCGTGAACAGTGTGATTCAGGTTAAATTTCCATTAAATACTTCCTTGCTTTAATTATTTTTTCAATGAAAGTTGACACTAGTGACACACACAAAAAAATATAAGCAGATAAATAGGCTGGAGCTCCATCACTAGGCATAGCGGAGAACTCGGTATCGGATAGTATCAGGAAGTTACTCATCAATAGAAGAAAATTCAGCATACTAAAAAGCTCATCTTTTGTGTCTGTGTGAATTCCTGCTGATTGTGGCATACTTATTTTTTTCAAATAGTTAATATTGGAGTTTAGAGGAATCAAAAAGCTCTGGAAATTCTAGACAGCAGGAAAGCAATGCAACATGAAGATTAGTGTCAAATAAGTATTACTTTTCTCCGCATTAGAGCCAATAATTCCAGGTACTGGTATAATGCATGCTGCAACCATGTGAGAATATACTTAATATTCATTCTGCAATGGGAATACAAATACAGAGAGCCTGCACATACAAAAGGACTGTTCCAGCCTTAAATTCCAGCTTGGTACATGAAATAATCACATGTATAAATCCATTCCTACTCACTATAGAATTCTGCTAACATTAAAACACATTCTGGAAAGCCATTGACTTCAGTGGTCTGAACCTAATGATTATAACATTAAAATAGGTGACTAATGAATTGGGTACACCTGTGGCTATTTCCATCATAAAATGTATCCCAATAGCTTCAGTGGTTTAAACGCCATTATGAAGAGAGACACTTGAAAGACCTTGTACCCACACATTTGCATAATAAATATTAGACTATAAAAGGGGATTTTCTCATAATTATTAGCCCATAAAAAGCTACTTGTTCTCCTTTTATATGGCTGGTACTGTTTTCAACATCTGACATAATAGTTGAAAATAAATTATAAAAATTTACAACTGCAGGAGAAATTCTTGGATCAATATAATAATTCTAAGAAAAATTTGCAGCAAGACATATGGAATCATCATACCAATGACAAAATACAGTCAATTCAGAAATACCTCCTTTGATTGTAATGAAGAACATCCAATATATTGACATCTGAAAAAGTACATAAACTAGTAAATAATTATTTAACCTGAAATGTGATGACTTAAGAATCAGATGAGACTTAAAGCAAAGCTTCTTCTACTGCATTCCACTTAATCAAAATACACTGAACAAATTCTGAGGCAAGAGGCTGATAGTCCTAGCATACTTCCTACACAGAGGGAAATCTTTTGGTTTCTAGTTCCTTTGTCACTCAAATTACGCCATTATCAAACACGAAGGCAAGCATAAGCTGTTTTAGAAAATCTAGAGATGTGGCCAATATCTCTGGGAGACACAGGGAATGGACAAACCCTTTTGAGGAAATTGTTAGTCTAACTCATTCATTCTTCCCTTACCATTAGGAACAAATACAGCCCCTGGAGAGCTCTGGAGGATTTTTTAACTCTTTAACTCCTAGGAGGAACACAGCCACAGGGAATACAGCTAAGAAGTGGTACTATAACCTCCCCATCACCTGACTTACAAAGTGTGCCATAAGATGCTAAACCTGAGCTCTGATGACTTTTCCAAGTACTTTCCTTTTCTCAGTATAACTGTGAACTCCTCAGAAATGATGAAAACATCATCTAACCAAATCAAAGACAAAACAGGCAAAAAAAAAAGATCCGCAAAAGATCAGCAGGAGGACAAAGCAGTAATCTCTGAGTCTACTCAGCTAGCTCAAAGACCTAGTTCACCTCTCTAATCACTTCAGTTTCTTCCAACCAACAGCCCAATACCATCTTTTGCTTAAGCACAGAATTCCAGTCTACAATAAAGTCTTCCTTTCAAACTTCTTAAACATACAGAAAATGCAGAGTGGTTGGTTGAACACACACACAAAATCAGACAAGGCATACATAATGATAAGATAAGCTAAAATTATATCAGAACAATTCTCTTCTGTTTAGGCAGAAGGATACAATCAGTTCTTTGAATTGAAAGTCGTCACAGTGACTTGCACAAAACCTGAACCAACAATTTTTAAAAAATAAAGTTAATTCATCTGAGCATATCTAACTTACACAGAGAAAATTTAAAGACAAATAACAAATTTGTCAGCTTTGTCATAGGCACTGTTACTTGTAGCAGTATAATTGTCAAGGAACATACAGATCTTATAGTCCACCCTCAAGCACACAGCTTCTTGCAAAAGGAATGTTTTGACTACATAGCATTTCCTGAATGAATGGGAACATAAGAACCTTTTACTGATCTAAACCCATAAATATGAGAATATATAATGTTGATGATATATCACATATGCATCAAGGATAAAGAGAGTGCCACAGAATGTCATACTGGCCAGAGTTATAGAAAAGTTTTCATTGTGTTTAATGCATTAAAAGCATAGTTTTAATTCAAACTAGCCCTTCAATTGAGTTGCACATGAGCAGGATCACTATCTTAAAGATAATTCATGCTGTTTCATAAACAGTTATTAAAAAATAGTTATCTATCTTCCCAATGGTTTTGGTTTGTTCCTCCTGTATAGTTAACTTTTTTCTACAGAATAATATTATACATGACCATAGAGTCTTTTAGTGTCATGAGTCTAAGTACATAGGCCTACATTTCAGAGAGCAGATCAGTCAGCCTAAAAACTGATTCTGAAATAAGACCAAAACTTTTAAAAAAACATATTAAACCCCACATGAATTATTAGCTCTGCTTGTCAACTACATTAGAATAGTTTTTACAAGTCTAATTCTGACATTGTGTGAGAAATAGTTGGCAAAAAAACCTAACTATAACTTATCAGGAAAAACACAAAGAAATGTAAGCTATATTGAATGATTCTCAACAGCTGCAATTTAAAAACAGAATCAGGACTGCAAGTGCATAAACTCTGATGAAAACAGTGATTTATTTTTAAGTATGTTGTACTTGGAAAATCATTATAAACCAAACCAAGGCAGAACTCAGCAATGGAAAAGCAGCTAAAAGAAATCCATGTGGGCTACGTCTTTTCATATATTTTCCTCAGACAAATCCTGTTGCCCTCACTGACCTTTTCTGTGCCCCAAACTGTATTCCCCTAACTCTCTCCTGCCACTCTCAATACAAACTTCAGAGATGCTACTCTCTTTCCTTCCCTTCCTTAGAACTAATTATTCATGTGCTTGGTATTCATACCCTTTCCAAAAGTTTCTTCCTCCAACAACACTCCACAGACATATGCATTCCTATGTACATGCAGAACATACTAAAATCCAGGGGAAATTAGGTCCCCAAGCTGCAAACCTGCATCTGAAAGATCAGGTTGGAGAAACAAGAGATAACAACATAGCAGTCAAATTTATTCTACTTTTGATTTTGCAGATTGGATGGCCAGTGTTCTGAAAGCTGTGTTGGAATTCTGGGAGAGATCCAGAAATACCTTCTCAGGAATCTCCAAGTTAAGGGTTGAATTACCCAAGAAGCAGATGACTGGTTCCAGAATGCAATCCTGGTCACTTGCCTAACATAGTCTGTGGACACAGAAAAATATCTCCAAAGTAAAGGATCCAAAAACCCCCGAAACCTTTGTGTAAGGCCACTAAGGACAGCCAGTAGGAAATATGGTATTTACATTTGTTAGAACTTTGTCTCTCATCTTCCATCAAAAGCATGACTGCCTTCCAAGATTCTCCAGTTGGAGTAGATCAAGGGCAGAAATCTCCACTGAAGACAGGCATCTTAAGAGAGTTGTCGCTTTGTAAAAAACCTTTCTTCTGTTTTTGAATATGTATGGCTGTCATACCTGAGTTTTGTTCTGAAACAGATGTTGTGGGTGCATTTTAATAATACTCAGGGAATGTGACACCAGAAATATTCAGGCACATCCCCACTTACTTGGATAAAGGTAGTGAAATGAGGGAACTTTTAGTCTACCAGACATCCTTAGTGCATTTAGGGCAAGTCTAAGGCTAAAGCAGAGCATGAGCTCGCTATCATTTTCTTAGGCATTTTGTCCATTCCTTCTAGGTCCTACTTTAAAAACCAAAACAGGTGTTTCAAATCTTGCCTTTAAAAAAGGAACACTGTGAAATCAATTTCAGTTTAATACACTACCATGAAGACTATGTAATCTAATAGACAGATAAACTACTGTATATCTTCATTTGAAAGTAAAGATCTAAGTTGTTCTTGAAAAATAATTATTGCAAATATCATTTCATGGTGGCTTCATCGAAGAGTATAGATCATACAATAAAAAGACTCAAACTAATTAAAAAAACCAAAATGAAACAAACAACCTCCCTCAAAATAAAACAAATAATAAAAAAAACCCAAATCCAAACAGACCAAAACAAAACAAAAAACACCCAAACAAAGCAAAACAAAACAAACCCCACCTTTCCTCAGTAAGAAATTCTGTGTGGCATTTCAATGAACATTCATCTGTAATTGCAGCCCCCACTTTCACTATTCATGGAATTGCCTATGTAAAACAGCAATTGTCACTAACGAAGCCAAATGAACAATAGCCTGGTATTCAGTTTCAGAAAGGAAAAAAATTGAGAAAGACAATAAAGGAAAAGTAATTCCAGCAGAAAGTTGAAGATACAGGGTTTGTTGTTGGCAACACACTTCTGTACCTCAGGAGAAAACCCCCTTCCTGCCTACTTAAATAACACCAACAGACACATGCAAACAACAACAAGAGTACAAAGCATTTAAAGTTTTGGCTCAGCGCTACAATTATAAGCAATATAAAAGCACGAGGGTATGAGAAGGACAGCCAGTAGATGCCATACGTTGGGAAGTGCCACACACTATATGCAAGGTACTAAGAGACTACAGCTTCTGCTGAAATAATTTGCAGGCACTTGGGATCACGCCTCTGGTTGTGCACTGCCAGCTGTTACACAACACATTCCTGGAATGAGATCAGCGTAAATGAGCAAGGCTATGTTTAGTGCAGGACATAATGGGTTATGAATCAGGAGCACTGAAGACAAGAAGCTAGTCTCTTTTCTAAAAGATATGTATTTCCAACATGTATTAAACACACCAGTAAAACAGTGACTGCAACTTTGAAAATATCACTGCAACCATTTATTCCACTTAACATACCACCTGTATGAGAGAAAACAAAAATATGTGAATACAAATGGAAAGTCAAATTCAACCGCAGTTAAATATACCACACACAGAGACCTTTTCATACAACATTATCAGCCAAAATAAGAAATGTCAGAAAACATAACGTCACTGAAATCTACTAATAAAATTAAATTTCATCAAGGCTCAAGCCAGAGGAGACAGCAATAAAACCCTGGTAAACAATCTTACACTATGTTTTAGAAAAAAATCAGAGGAAGAAAACCAAGGACCATTTTTTACTTTTATTTCAATCCTGACTATTTCAGTCTAATAGAGTTCTTTTTGCAGTTAACTGGAGAATCAAATTAAAGGGGCTAATCATCTAATGACCTAGTAGGCAGGTGCAATCAAGTGGGTAGGTGACTAAATCCCAAAATACGACTGTGCAATTAAACAGCAGACATAAATTTGTCCTTCCAAAATTATAGGTCATCTTTCACAAACAGCCCTTTAGGGGAAGAAATAGAAAAAAACCTGAGAGATCCTTATACTTTCTCTGAGACTTGCAAAGTAACTGATCCTATACTTCATCGCCTGAAGGCTTTTATGTTAGAATGAAATCTGGAGTAAACAAACAAAATAATTTACAATGAAAAGGACTTGTGGGAGGTTCATTAGTAACAGGTATGCTTTTTTCATTTCCCTTTAATCTGCCTTATAGCTTTATAATTAGATCTGATCCAAGTGAGCCAAATTAATCTACAAACTTGATTAAAGCAAAACTCTAATTGAGGTTTCTACCCTCTGTTCTGTGGATCAGATTGTTAGATCAGTTTTGCCTATACCAGCACAGATGCAATATGATCTCCTTTAAAGACATCAGGCTTATAACACCATGATTTTTATTTTTTTTCCAAAAGTCTCTGGACAAGTTCAAACATGTGCAGTCATGATCAATGTGAAGTGGGGGTAGAGAAAAATCCCCTAAAATCTCTCTTTAACTAGCTCACAAATTTCTGTTAAATCAAAACTATTAAATTAGGTAGTAAGGCAAATTATCAAATCAGTTTACTTTTTCCTGTCTGGGTCTTTCCCTGATGTAGGTCTTTAAACTTCTGCCCATATTAAACCTGTGAATCAGTGCAATTTACAGCACTCATTGAGAAAACTGAACATGGTGAAGAGGAAACATAGACAAGAGATGTAGTACTTTAGGTAAAGAGGATAATTTTATCAGTGAAGCAGTACACAATAGAGCACATCATGGTGTTTTTTCACATACTGAGTTAAAGAAAAATTAAACTGCAAGAACACTTAAAAAACCCATCAAGTTTTGTCCTACTCCTCATTTCAAAACAATAGTTTTATATACTTCACCAAAACATAACAGAGAACCACAAATTCATGGTATGGTATATAAGAACAACTAGGAATGCTGCAATTCAAAACAGTTACAACAAAATACCTTTAGAGCACAGATCTCTAGTGGTAGAGAAGTGCTTTGGCTTCAAAATATTTCTACATTTAAAACAAAAAACAGGGAATAAATATTTACTGGGCAAACTAAAAAGATCAGAACTAGCTTGGGCCTCAGTTCTGCAAACCACCTGCCTATGAACAGCACCACAGCTTATACACTAAGCTATTGTCATAGCTTTATGACCAGCACCCAAAATAAGCACAGAATTTTCCTACGATGTTTGAATATGTTTGTAGTGTTAAAAACATTCATGTAAATAAACAAACTAGAAGTGGCTACACATACATAATTAGTCCTAAAAGCTGATATGATCAATATTCAGTGGTTTTGTTCTTTCTTTTTTTTAAGTATTCCTCTTTTTTTATCATGCAGGGCAAGATGAAAGAATATGAAATTAAACAAAACTTCAATTCAGATAAGAGAAAAGTGAGTTAAAAGACATTCATCCCTTGTGCATCATTCTTTTGAGAAAAGGCTTTGCTTGTCAGACAAGCAATTTCTAAGGGAGAGTGCTATCAAACAAGCACTTTTTCCCAAGACCAAAATCTATTTAAAGGAAATGTGTTTGAACCAGAGGGGTTTAGATGCATAAATCTGATATGATACAACTACATTTTTCCCTTCTCCAAAGAAATGTTTAGATCAGAATGTGAAAAATACAGTTAATAGTCTAAAGAAAGGATAAGAAAATCAGTCGCAGTAAACACTTTTATATTGACCTTCTTCTCTGTATATGTACAAGAAAAACAGGTAGATGTTACTCAGACAACAGATGAGCATCCTCCTCAGCAGTTTACACACCTGAGGGACACCATAACCATGAACAGTCCACAGCTAAAACTACAGCTAAAACATGTGATTAAAGAGTGAACAGAGTCGATGCAATGTAACAGCCCTAGAAAAGTATGGTCACTTCCATCCCTACCTGAACTGCTGGAGATTCCTTTATAGATAGGTGCAGATGGATAGACATTATACCTATACCTGCACACCTAGACAGAGATATCACAATTCTCTTGGCCTCCTAGGAAAGGAGATAAGGGCTCTGAAAGGCCAGAGCTCTGGCAAGGGAAGTTTTCATGTAGATGGTATAAGGGATCAAGTCATATCAAAGTCCAAGCTGGTCAGAAAAACAATAACCCTAGAATGCAATCTAATGTGAAAAAACCCCACATATTTTCTAATAAGAACCCTTGAAAAAAATCCCAGCCATGTGAAAATCTCATTGTCTAGACATCTGGCAGCTACAGAGTGACCCATTCTTTCTTAAACAGTACATGACTCCTGAAGTGCCCTGAGCATGTTACTAAATGTTCATTTCATTGACAGAGAAGTGCAAACTGATTGCAAAAGTTTGCACCGGCACAATAAAATAAAGAGCTAGTTTCAAAATGATGTTGAGACTTTCAAGATTTCTTATAGTATTTGACCAGAGTTAAACCCTCAGAGTAGAATTCCAAAATTTCATCATCACCTGATTATTGCAATTTATGGATTTATACAAAGTTCTGTACCTTAAAAAGATGGCACAGTATGAGACCAAGTTAACTTTTATTCTGTGTATATCAAAGATTTAGCCACTGAATGACAAAAAGTAAACACCACTGTTGCATGAAGACCAGCTTAACCTGGATGCATAACCAGTACTACTGGACATCCACAAAACACAATGAAAAGATGATCAGTTTTTGCAAAGTCTCTTTCATAGCTTTATATGAGAGAAGTCATGAAGGGTAGTAAAAGGTAAACTAAACCAGCATTGAAGATAGTCAGAAATAAATTTTTAGCAAAAAGACACATTTCTAGTTTTGCAGAAGTTGATCTTGGACCATCCTGCAGATATCTCTCAGGTACTTAAAAATACAGCTTACATCATTCCACGGATAAAACACATTTGGCCAGCTCTTCACACAGTAAGATGGCCCTTACCAGACAAGGATGTTCACTTTTTTTAAAAACTCATATTGCTCTAAATTTCTACACAAAATCAGCTTTTAACTGTATAAAGCACTAATAGATGCACTAAGAAAAATTCCTTTAAGTGGAGTATTACAATGTAGCAACATTTCCCATTCAAACTGGGGGGAAAAATATAGGTATGTAGATAAGAACAGTGAGATTTGGGATTAAAATATACTTTTCAATTTTAACTTGAATGTGGGAGTACACTTAAATACAATCCATGCTTAATGACCGGTAACAGGAAATACTCAGGTAAAAACAGAACATGAGGCAATGATATTCTAAGATAAAAACAACTGCATCTGCAATTACCATAAGAAAATACTTAATTTAGAGCTAAAATAGTATGGGTAGAATTTGAATATTTCAATAAGGAGAAATCAAGTACTGAAATGCCTTCCTCAAATATGACTAAAAATGTACTAGCATGTTTGGTTAATTCTGTTGCCACTATCAGTGATGTGTACTGCGTGCAGCTACATTGAAATTCAAATTTGAAACAGAAGTGAGCTTTTAAGCCATCCCCCAATTTCTGTACTGCTGTTCATGTATCATGGAACAGACTAAAAGAATAGAGATGAGAACCCCTTTAGATGGAGCAATGCTAGAAAACGTACTCCAACCACTAATGGAGTCCATTGGACCAGATTAGAGAGAGTCGGAAGTGAAACACCCTGAAATATAGATAGTGTGAACATCAAGCTCTCCACACAAATGGTTTCCTTCCGCAAATGTTGAGGGGGTTTTGCCCTGCTCTGTTTAGCATAGCCATTTAGACCACAAATTATGTCTACTGTCATATGCACTTGCATTTAAGTACTGTAGAGTAAACTGTTACAAAGAGCACTGAACCTGTTACTCATCCCTGCTCTTTGGTGTCTGGACTTAAGAGTGCTTAGCCTCCACAGCCCCAGGCAGAGAGATAACCTGCTGATGCTACACTTCTACAAACATAGTAAAAGAGCATAAGTGATATCAATTCTGAAATGGACAACCTCAACTCCTAACTTTTTGGGACTGGCTCAAATATTTCTACAGCTGTGCAGAGAAGCAGCTCACAGAACTGTTTGAGGTGATACTAGACTCACTGTGCAAGCATGGCATTAGACATTCCAAAGCAAAGACATTCAGTCATGAATGTCTGAACCTAGTAGAGCTTCTCCTACTGTCATGTGGCTCCCTGCATGGCATGAAGGCACCAGGGTAAACCCCAAATCAATCCATGGATAGATACAAGTATCTTCACTAGTTCTTCAGAGTAAACTGCTTTCTTCACCATTCAGAACCTGCTAATGCACGTGGAAAGAATGACCAAACTTGAAACAAACACTCAGCTTATGTTTTCAGATACTGAAACACTTTCTTAGGGGCCTAAAGTAAGCAGGCAAAATATGATTCTTCGTGATTGATGCAAAATACATTTAATTCAAATGAAAACCTGTCAGTGGTATCAATGATCTTGACTACGTTGAATATATATATATGATGATGACATATAGTAATCAATAGCAATATTCAAAATAATTTAAGAAAATATTATGCCATCTACTTTCTGTATTGAATAGTGAGGTCAGTGGAGCAAAACTTTGTCCTGTGGATTTACTGGATACAGAAGAAACTTGTCTTCCCCTCAACTCTGTTTAAAATGCTAGGTATCTGGGTAGGGTTGACCTTTGAAAAAAGGCAAAAGTCTACTTCTTTCCAATTCTAATAGATTAAGTAAATAACCTGAATATTTGGATAAACATTCCAATTAAATATGAGTAGTTCTACATAAATCTTATACAGATCCTGATGCTGAATTCAAAACTACACAGGCACAAGCCTTCAAACAATAAATTATACCTAAAATAACTCAGAAGTTCATTCCAGAAGAGATTTAAAGCATTCATAATTTATTAAGACATTTTTGCATAAAGTTTTAATGAATGAAATGTAAGATACTGGCAGCTTTGCCTCATTCCACTGCTGTGAGCTCAGCAGAATTAAAGGGATAGAAGCGGGGGAACATGTATTTCAAGTCACATAAGCATGAGTAGTAGGAGTGTCTTACACATATGGTCACCATTGTTCCCTTTATTATACCATATGCTTAGCAAGGTCCTTGGCTAAACATAGTTTTAGGTTCCAAAAGCACCATTTAAGCATACTACAGATCTCTGCATATCCTCCAAAGGTGGAAAAGTTTATACTTTCCTATTCATATCCTTTTTGTCTTGGATCAATCTAATCAGTTACACTTAAACAAAACTGTACTAGTTGTGCTTGGTATTGCATTGCCAGTGTTGGTGGTCTTAAATTTCCACTCCTGTCAAACCTCCCTGCAGGTCTTTGGCTACCATTTTCCCCTTTTTCTATTAAATACTTAATATTTAGCACATCATCTAAAAGCATGGCAATTATTTGAGACAGCATGGAAGAAATAAAGAGCAGAATACCAAGTTTGTAATGTAGCTCTGTCTTAACACACATTGGTGGATGGGAGTGGGGGGAGCAAGCATTTGAAGATATTTTCTGCATTTTGTTACTTAAAAAATAAAAATTTTAGTCGAATTTCTCTTTAGTTTTTGAAAAATATTTCCTCATGATGCTATTAATCCATAAAATAAACCAAAAGTTGCTATTACATTATATAGGACAAGATTTAACTACGCTGAAAATGGATTGAGAGTTTGTTCAGTCTGAAAAAACTGGACTTCATAAATGTTCAATATATTTTATCTCAGTATAAATTAACGATCAAATAATTTTAAAGCATCACTATTCAGCACATTGATCTACATTAAGGTTCCTTTAATCACAACAAGATAGACTGTTTCTGATCTCACCTGAACAGATACTACACTTAGAAAATTAATATGCCCAAACTAATTTTGATGAGAGAAAAGATTCGAGTCTACGCCACAACGACATGTCTAGTCATCAAAATACTTGACAAATCAGTTTGCTTAACATTGTCCCAGTATCAGAATTCTTCTGTTAGTTCAGCAAAGGTGAAGTAATTACAAAGACATTCTCTTTTCTAATGACGATAAATCTGTGTTGGAAAACAAAGTACATTTTTTACAAATTTCTCAAATTCAGCTCAATATGACGCAAATTGCCTCTTGCCAAAATAACCCAAAACCCAACAACTCAAAACAACAGGCTCCAGTTTCTACTGGAATGGGAGGTGGAAAGAGGTGTCATATCACAGGACAAATGGATATGAATGGGTAGGAGCGACAGCCAGATATTTTTCTGGGAGAAAGGAGATGCACAAAACAAAGGAATGTCTATACAAAGATTCCTGTGGAAAGTTTTGTGGGTTATTTTATGTATATACAAAGAGAGCAGGTCTCCTGGGATCTCTGTCATCATGAGCCTGTTAATTCTACTTCAAGCAGTGCCTGCCAAGAATAGTCTCCCCTGAAACTGTTACTTATGACAAAATCAGGCAACGTGCATTGCTTAATGTACATTGCAGATTTTAAAACTCATCCCATTTTCTGTAAAAACAGAGATTTTCTTTGTGGTATTTAAGAACAAAGAATATCACCATTGTTCTCCAATAAAGAAAACAATAGATATCTAGCAAAATCACATTCCAAAGACCCAAAATGGCTTAAAAAACCTACCTAAAGAACTCAAATTCAACTCCTGTTTTTCTGTGCTAGCAGATAATAGTGAGTAAACAAGCATGAAACACCTGCTTTCAGAGAGTTAGAGAATATTTCACTAGGAGTTAACAAAGAAGGAAGGAGTTGAGTTCAGGGGTGCAACATAACAGAGGATCATTCTTTTGAGCGATAGGAACTGAGAGGCAATGCTCAACTCTGGAGGCAGCCTGGATAGCCATTGACCTAAACTGTTTAAGAAATTATCCTGAATTCGAAAGAAGCAGCAAATGGGTAATAAATACAGATAAGACAAAATTCAGTTTTAGGAAAACATACTCTAACCACCGACCAAAGTCATTAAATCTTGCATTTATTTCAACTACCTTTCTCTACATGTAATACAATAACTTTTATGTGCCACTTCTGATTGTTCATCAAAATTCAGGAAAATGCAACACACTGAGTAACTGTTACCTAGTTCTTCTGAGTGAAATTTAGACTACAAAATCACAGAACTGAATATGCAGAACAGCCATGATATCTGGATTGGAAATCCAGCAGTCCTGATGACCTTTGCCTTCAAAACTACCAATTACCATTACCACCTTCTGTATCTCTACTTAATATTACAAGCTGAGCACTGAAAAGAATTCAGTATTCTCCATGAAGGAAAAGGACTCTGAGACTGATGAATGAAAAGGAGAAAGTGGGAGCAGAAGGGGCATCACTTCAAAAGAAACCTGAACCACAGAAAAAAAACAGTTCTGAAAAACAGATCTTAAGGGTTATCATGGGAAAGAGGAATACAGCTACTGGCAAAAGAAATCAGTTTTGGCTAAACAGTCTGTGTGTTCTAATTTGTCTTTCCATAAGAGTACACAATATGGGTCATGATGTATCACATGACTATAAATATCAAATACTGAGGATCCAGAAAAGCAATAGTGAAGTACAGGATGTGGCACATGACTTTTAATCAGTGCATAATTGTCAGAAAAGTAGTCCAGAAAGCAAATTAATTTTTTTTGTTTAGTCACATTTATTGTTATTATGGATTATTACAATGTGTTTCTCAGACAGCCTCTCTGAAAAGTCCTATTAACAAAGGAAAAGAAAAGAAAGAATGGTATTCAATTTTAGATGATTCCAGATTGATTTCTAGTCCATGCTCAGACATCTGGAATTCATCCAGATTACAAACTGTATTTTAGAGAAAATGAACTAACAAAGTCCTTGAACAGTTTGTTATACTAAAATTTAGCTGTTAGCTATAAATATTCCAAAATGTTAAAACTGCTGCTCGAGGGTATTTATGTGTTGGCTTAGCTTCCTCTTCATGATGAAGTCTTGACCTATTCTCCATTTGACAAAACCAAGGGAAAGCTAAGGGGAATAGGAGAAGCAGCTGTCCTAATATGACATTTCTTTCAGGCTAACAACCAATTTAACTCCAAGAAAGACCAAATACAGTTGATATAGAAAGACCAGAGGGCGTTTTCACTTTGCCTACTATACTCTCTTGTGAGTCGGGTGAGACTACATATACTTGGCAGTGTATGTGCTTAAGAACTTTGTTGGATTAGGTCCTCTGTTCACAATTTTAGAGCTGTCAGAAAATTGCCAGGAAAAAGCATAAATGAGTTCTGGCACAATGGATTGTGAACACAAGAATGAAGAGGCTCCTCATCATACACAAACCACCTTCCACAGCATAAAAATAAACTAGTATTTCCCGCACCAGTTCATTAGGTAACGGAACTCAGAATAACTTTACAATTACACTTCATAAGGCATAGCACACAATTCAAAAAATTCTAATAGCATTCTGCGTTCTTTTCTCAGTGCTCCTATTTATTAAGGGTCTGAATGTGTTTCAGCTACTGTAGCAGCATGAGTAAATGTGAGCTCGGGCAGTTGTGGCTTCCTCATTCCCTTCTCCTTCCTTGATCCATCACTCATGCTCCTGCAATTATGTGGTGAATGATTCAGGAAGTTGACCAAGTCAAAAGCTCATTTGGATACAAGCAATCTAGTTTACAGTTAGCTAACTTGGGTGCTGCTAACAGCCTAGGTGTGCAAAAGTTATCTTTTCGGCCACATTTTGCAACTTGCTCTGAGGAACACTTGCACTGATTGCTTGCTTTATGCTGCTAGTAGTGCAGGCCAGATGAAAGCATGCACATGCTTTTAATCAGACTTTGTACAATTAAAAACTTTGCTGAATTATGGCTACAGAGGAGAGAACTAATAGTCATATGATGTGAAGCATTTAGTGTATTTTCTGTGATTTTTGACTGTGATATTTTTTCTGTCTCCCATTCTTATCTTGCTCTTTTTCCTATTTCTCACCAGCAATGACAGTAGTTGCCAGACTCAAAGTGACAAATTGTTAGTACTCATAAACATGAAAAAAAATATAACATTTGTTGAAATATATACACACGAGAATAAAGCTGGAAAAGAACAAAATTTTCTTGACAAACAGAGCCACGGGAGACCTCTGACTCCATCTCTCTGCATATAATTTTAGTACTTTTTACACCTAACTTTTCCATTTAATGCTTTTTTATGAATGAGATTGCGATCACATCAAAATCCAAGTTACAACATTTTTCTAAGGCTACTTTCCAGAAAACAAACATGACTTCTAACTTTGAAAGTAGCATTCTCCACAGTGCTAATATATATCTGGAGTATTGCACAGTTCTACATAGCCCACCACCCTGTCCATGACAGTCAGGGTACTAGACCTGAAGACAGCTATGACATTTGTGAGTCAAAACACATTTGAAAAAAAAATCAGTGAGTCAGCTCATTAACATGAAGGCAAGGGCCTTCTACAGGGCAAGGGCCCTATAGAGAAATTTTAAAGACAACTAAATTAAGTTGGAGTTCAGATTTGACTAAGTAGTATCTTATTTTCTGTCTCACTAGACAGGAGCTATACACTGAGCTGAAAAGCAATATGGTCTAACAAACGTTTTACACTATTTCGTAATTGAGCAAGCTAAGGGTTACTCTTGTGGCTGACCTTGTTCTGTGAGGCAACATGGGCTGTAAATGAGATGATACTGATAAAATGTCTCCTCAGTAAGTGATATAAACGTGTTTTGAGGGTAGAGTGGAAGGAAACTGACCTAGCTGTAGCCCCACCCCAGGTATAACATCCTGTGCTGATGAACATTTTGGAACATCCTTCTATCTTGCCTCTTAAAATGGAACCAAACTTTGAAACCAAAGTCTGTGCTAGGAAATACAAACTACTTTTGCATCTGCCCTGTGCTTTCAAAGACCTAAACTTGTTTAACCTTATGCACTGACATGTTGCTTACTAACACTGATGCATAAGTATAGATATATTTATGCAATAATACAGGGTGGTAAGACACATCAGCACTGCTTTATGCATTCTGGTCTTATGTTCCAGTAGCTATTAAGAAATTCTTCACTTACACTGTTTTTGATTTACTTCAACCTCATATCCTACTTTTGGAAACACTTCAGTAGACTTAATACTAAATTGGTGAGGGTGACACCCAACCACAGGAAGACAGAATTACTACAGCAGGTGAAAAAGCTGAGAGGATACTCCGTGGAACACAGCAATACAAAATAACCCAGAGTTAGAATGTGCTTAGCAGAGATGGCTGATAAATATTTGATGAGGCTGACAAAATTACTACTTACCTCAGGGTAAGTGATAAACACTGCATTGGTGGAACTGTTGATTTTAACAACAAGGGCTTACTGCTCGGCTGTTTGCTTGTCCCTTTTGTGAAAGTCTTCTTAAAGCTTAATATCATTTTGTCCCAAGGTACTAAACAAGTCTTTAACAAAGTCATCCAATCACACTCATCCAATGTGGTGAACTTGAATCAGTTCTGGCAGGCTAACATTTTTAATTCCATTATTGTAATTGATCTGTCCCTTGACCAGATAAAACCCAGAATTAACTATAGTCACAGTGTCAATAACTACTACGTTTTGATTCTACGCTGAAGTTAGAAATATGACACATTCAAGTATTAGGTACAACATGGTCAAAAGTGCTCCATCCCACAGCCACAGGCAATGAGAACCAATTCCAGAACCAAGGAGTTCATGACAGGCTATCAGCTATGACAGTTGTGCCAGCACACAGAGATGGGTCCCCAAAAGAAATTACTATTAAAAGTAGAAAGTGGGCTCCTGTGAATTAGGCATATGTTCACTCTTGAGAACTGTGCCACCATTAAAACACTGTGAAAGAGCTCTTAACATGACTACATGCAAACAAAAAAAATAAGAATTTTATTGTCCATTTTAAGTAACCAGTTTTAAGAACTACAGCAAGCATGACCAAAATATGTACTGCTCCAGACAACTGAAGTGAAAACAATCTTGATCCACTTTGATCCACAATAGACTATTGGGATTCAGGGTCCAAGCCTCTTCTGAGGCTCCTCAATGCTAGCCTGTACAAGCATGGCAATCACATTGTCGCTATAGAAAAGCTCAGAGTTGTAGAGCCTTAATGATGCATTAGCATTTTGAACATTTAATTCTAATAATTAAAAGAAAAAGTTGATGATTCAAACCCTAGAAACATTTTAATACTATTCACAATACCATTTAACTAAGATGATATACTCTGGCAGTATGTATCATCCATATCAACAACAATATCCATTCTTTGACAATTCAAAGCTCTAGCAAAGCTCCAAAGTGGATTATAAGGGCACTGATAATTTCCACAAAATGACATGGAAAACCTATTTGCAATTCCAGTAACACTCTCCAACAAAGAGCATGTGGGAATGTGCTCCCTCATTTGAGGCGTGTCAGCAGTTCTTTAAATGAATGTCACTGTTTCCATTCAAACCCCTTATTTTTCAAGAGGTTGCAGAGTCAGCCCTCAGGGAGAGAGAACTGATCCTCGCAGTTTCAGGTGCTTTCATGCAATCCTGTATCTCAAAAACAGTCCTTTTTCTTTTTTCTAAAGAAAGTTTAAGCCATTAGCTCATAATATGGATGGCTGCCTTCTGGAACAGGGAGGGGAGAAAGGGGCGCAAGACACTAAAATTACTTCTAAAAGAAGATATTTTGGAAAATAACCTCTAACACCTCCACAATGTCATTTTTTTCCAGCAAACAGTTCCTAAAGACCTAGAGCTAATCTCCCTTTGGTGGCCAATGTTGACAAGCTATAAAGTGAGTCTTGGCATTTTGTGTAACCTGGAAAAAAAGACCTGGAAAAACATTTTAAAGCTTCATCCTGGATTTAACTAATAGCTAATACTCATCTGATACATCAAACAATTACATGAATATTAACTTTCAGATTTTGAAAAAGGTAATGAAACAGTTTGAGGACAGAAGCAAACTTTATTATGTGCAATCTGACTTTTATATAAAATGTAAGCCATACAATTTCAGCCCTGACTTTCTGCATCAGAAAAAACTCCTTGGACTGCTCAATGAGTTTTGGGAATTTCCTAAACCTTGTAGGACTGGTCTTCAGCAGCAGAGGAGATCTTAAAGTGGAATGCTTGGCTCTGTTTTGTGCTATTGAATGTCTCCCATTTAATTACTTTTTTTATATAAAGATGGATGGTAGAAGCCAATAGCATCTATAATCTCCTCTGCATGCCAACTTTGTTGTCCAGGCTATGAAAAACTGAGTAGGTTTCAATAATATACCTGGCAGCTACTAAATTCTTCTTGGTTTGTAATGTTGAGTGGGCATTCAAATAATGTTTTGATGAGTTTCTCTGTCCTTTTATTCCTTTTTCTTTTTTAAATAATACCTCATTAGAAACTAGAACAGCATGAAATGCTGTGGGAAGTAAATTTTATAGATCCTATTCTATAATGTCAAGAAAATAGCACAGATATTTGTGTACTATCTCACAAACCAACAAGGATCTGACAAAAGAAGTGAAGCCAGGAAATAACTCATGAAATTCAAAGTTATCCATGTTCTGAATAAAATTATGATTTCTCGGTTAAACAAAAAAATCAGGTACAAAAATTTCCATAGGACAACTGGAGTTAGTAAAACATTGGGTGGGAAAACAGATGTCTTGAGAAAGAAGTTTTACTTGTATTCATCATGTTCAGTGAAAATATTTCACCAGAGTTAAAGAAAACAGTAGCCAGCAGTTCATATCTATCAGAAAAAAAACCCCACTGAGCATATTTGGAGTGTGTACTTTAGATGTCAACACGTGATATGGTGGAGGAAATAACTGGTGTGAGGAAACAAAAACAACCCACGAAATCTTACAAACAGTAGCAAGGAAAACAGGGCATCAACCTTCACCGTCACAGAAGTAAAGTAAGCAGCAGCAAACAGTAGAAAAGTCAACCTATCTCCTGTCCTGCCCATCTTCACTGGCAGAAGATGAGTGAATGAATCCTAGTGAGGAGACAATCATCTACTTCTCTTAAGCTCATAGCTATGCAAGATAACTGCCAAGAAAATCAGAAAACCAACATTTAGTCACACAAAAAACTTTTAAACTTCTTTTTTTTATTCTTTCAAATGTGTTATAGGTCCCCTATCTTGCATACAAGACCTATTCATAATGTGCTAGCTTTGTGTTTAGCGTTGATTTTCATTTTTGTTCCATGTTTAGCATGCTCTTTCTTCTCAACTTATCTTTTATGTGCTCCTCATCTTCTATTACCCGTGAAGAGTTCTCATGTTTGGGTCTTGGTAAAAATAAGGAAAGGCTTTTTCATAGTTTCCAGAAAGCTTTGGATATGGCCATGAGTGTTTCTTAAGACTTGCATCACTCTTTATTGCTCTCTAACTGCAACAGCATTACCCCTTTGCCAACCCTTGAGAGTCTTTGAATTCTCTTTTCATTAAAAAAAACAACCACAACAACCAACCAACCAACCAAATTTAAACAATTCTTTCCATTAAAACCACTGAATTTGAAGGAAAAGGTTCAAGTTCTCTATACCATGATTTGTTCATTTTGTACCTTGTTTATGTGATCTCACAGCAAATTCTGAGACAACCCACAAAGCAGAGGTAATGTATCTCTCACTTCTTTGTTGCACTGACAGTCATGGGACAAAGCAGAATTCATCAGAGACTTTTTTTAACCTTTGAATGGAAGCATTTTGTAAAACACTATCACGATCATTGGTATGGGGCAAAGACACAGAGACCTGAACTCTTTACTCGCTGCAGTGGGTAATACATATGATAATATATATTATACTAAAATCTGAAAATAATAGAACATATATAAGGCTTGTTATATTCTCATGTGTTTCACAGGAGATGTATATACAAGCTCCTGCTAAAAGAGAAACTGCACTTCATTTGGTATTGACTTAATGAAGGAATTCTCACATTAATCTCTTAAGCTGTAGTGCTCTTTAGAAAAACAGGCTCTGTGGAAAAGAAAACCTCCATAAATCTCTTCAGCTCTCTCCAGAAAAATAGGCTTTTTGTAGCCCAGTGATTTTCTTTGCACCTTTTCTTGTGGAAACAATTAGCTTAGCAATTTTAAAGTATTAGGTGGACCCAGCTGCAGACTCCTGGTATCTTTCCTATTGCATAGCAATGTCCATACAGAAAGAAACGAGGATCTAGTCTCACAGCACCATAATACATCAGAGGGAAATACCTAAGTGAACAGCTAATGAGGTTAGGTCTTGAAGGGGCTTTCACTTACCTGAGGCCATCGCAAGTTTCAGTATTTTTTGCCAGATTTCTTTCTAATTCAAGATTTTCATTAGCACAATGACAAAACATTGCATTGAAACTCAGTTGTCAAAATGCTTGAAACTGAACTAAAACTACACATTTACCCCCTCAGATAAGCCCCATTAATTGGTCCTTCAATGACTGAATAAAGAATTAGTCTGAAGCCAGACCTGTTGTTCTTACTTTTGTCATAGGTGTAGTAACCCAACTTCAGACAGAAGTTCAGGTTCAAAACTGCAGCCATGGACAGCTGAAAAGTCTGAGCTGCCAACAATACTGGTTCATTCAGCTGATTGTTTTGAAAGCTCATTATGGGCATGAAATCCTATTCCAAACAGCACATATATCTTTCCAAAATTAGTTTTAGCTTAATACATTTCCCTTTCATTCAATTTCATGCACAATACAATTAGTATTACAATAGATTTCTGTCCTATTATACTGTCTAACCTGAAAAGGTTAATTGCTTGACTATGTACATTGAAAATACTTTTGCTCTAATTGGCAAAAATATCAGTATCCAAATGATTACCAGTGTAGCAAATGATGATTACAATAACAGTAGTAAGGCTAGCTGTACCTTACTTACACATGTTGACAATTTAGTGCAGTTATTAGTCCAATATATAAACAATATATCTCTGATCTCGAGCGAATAGGAATCTTTCACAGACCTGTTTTAGAGTTTTCACAGCATATTTAAACACCTTTCAAAACAAATTTAAGGGTATGTCTTTCCTCGCTTGTGCAGATAGGAGATAATATAAAGAACAGTACAGTACAAACCCAAAAGGACTCAGTGGAGAGCTGGCAACAATTTAGCTCCAAAAGCACTTTACCATCTAACTGCTTGTACAAAGCCAAGTGTTTAAGAATACTCCTTTCTAAAATCAAATAAATGAAACACTATCACAAAATTTCATCTTCTATTATATCACCTTTTTGATGAGGTACTTAACAGATGGCAGTTTTACACAGTTATGCATTCATGTAGACTCTGATTCATAAGAAAAAGTAAGTACATAGCTAAATTTAAATGTGTCACTAGAGCCTTTAAATTAATATAGTTTCAGTCCTATCTAAACAGGCTGTGCAACTAAGCATTGTTGTGGGCTGGAATCAAGGGATAGTTCCTAAAATTGACTGGGAATATTAAGGACAGCAATCTTTGATTAGAAGGGTGAAGTTGAAAGATCCTCTTATATGGCTCCCACAATGTCTGCATGAACATTGCCACTCAATGCTGGAGAAAAAGTAACAAAACAAATAAAATACACCAAGTAATACCTGTAAGAAAACATATGCATCTGTGCAATGTCTGGGTGCAACTTTGGACGGTGTTTTGATAATCTGGGTCACAATATCTTGTTTTACTGGAGTTTATAGATCAACCTCAGTGTCATCTATGCATAACTGCCTGTGTATTTAATCAAAAGTAATATGCCAGATGCTCCAAATTAAAGACAGTTAAAAAATCTATTCCAATATATAAACATAAATGCTGAGACAGTTCTTGGTCTTGCTATGAGTATTAAACTATGAAAGTTTATTTACTTTACTAAATATAATCATAGAAGATGAGAACTTTGAAATTTAATATTTAAGACATCTAAATATTTGCATGACAGCAGCATAAAAAGAATTTAACTAAAACAGTGGCAGCACAGTAGCCAGTGCAAATGCCAAACCTTTGGTCTCATGAATAGCTTCTCAGAAATATTTGTGTTTAAACAATAAATGTAAACACTGAGTCATGCTCGGCTGCTCTCTCAGGAAGAGACAGCGATTATTCTGAATGATCATGGCAAAGTCAGGCAAACATTTCCCTTAAATATTAAAGACTTTCTTTTGTTGGTTTGTTTAGATAGATCATTTACAGGATAGATTTACAGGATCTTTGGTGAAAAATTCTGCCAGGAAAATCAAGTCTTAAAAGTTGTGAAAATTCCAATACCTGCATGACATGACACTGGACAAATCTGACTTCCAGTGTTGTAAAATAAAAAAATTGAGTAAGCAAACTACAAAGTAATCAGCACCATTGTGGCACAAAACCCAAACCAAACCAAAACCAACCGAAAAAACAAAGATATGCATTTCAGCACAATTGTTCTCTCATTCATACTAAGTTTTCATCTGGTTTTCCGTCAGCTTAGTGATGTTCCTCATGATTTACCAGCACAAAGCTCTTTAATCATAAAAAAGCCATCAGATTCTTTCTGTGTAAAACATTCATTAGGAATATTGGCTAGAAAAAAAACTTCTTAGAAAATTTTCTTTCATAAGTAGCATGCAGCAGTAACATATAAGGAATACAGGGTACAGACTTTAAGGGCTATATCCTGATAAATGTATATGTTGCTGTTTCATCCTAAAGCTCACCACCAGCACAGTTTAACTGTGCAGAAAAAAAACAGTTGGTTTAAGGTTGTTTACCATACCCCTTAGAGATTTCTCTAAAAAGCCAGCATGTACAAGAACGTCCTTATACTTTTTTGTGACAAACCATATTTTCAACTCATTTAATCAGAAATACTTAAGCACAAGGGAGAACCTGAGAAGTGGAGCTCTGCAAATCTCTGTTAATATTTGTTACCTTCTAGAACATATGAAAACTTCTCCACTCAGGCAGACTTAAACTTTAGTAAGAAATTCATAACTTGCAAAGGAGAAAATGGAAGACAGTAGAAAAGCATAACAAAGAGAAAGGAACTCCACAGAATCTACATAGCATCTACAATTACTACTGCATTTGTACTTGTGATTGCAGCAGAGGTCAGCATAACTGCATTGGCATTGTAGCTGTGAGCTCACAGAAAAAGACATAACAAGCAGACTCAACTTCAAATTATATTCAAACTCTCCACCAGCTCACAATGCAATCCGTGCTGCTCTGTTATCATGCTAACATTACTCCACCAAATGCAGCATACACAGACCCAGTACCTTGAAGGGGCAAACAGGATGAATTATTCTCCATTCACTAGGATAGAGAATGTTCAAGGGAGTATTTTGTACCCACTCAAAGCAAAAGCTGTTGAAAAGAAGCTACTCCTACAACTACAATAATATCATTAACTTTCAAATATCATGAAATAAAAATAAAAATTAAAA
The DNA here is from genome assembly GCF_000695815.1 of Acanthisitta chloris. Taxonomy (NCBI): domain Eukaryota; kingdom Metazoa; phylum Chordata; class Aves; order Passeriformes; family Acanthisittidae; genus Acanthisitta; species Acanthisitta chloris. The sequence goes on along the minus strand of NW_008670023.1, from coordinate 97,485 downwards.
AATACAAAAAAAATCAGTGAGAACTGTTTCAGCAATTAAAAGAAGGCTTCATACAATCAGTAATTCCCTTTCCAAAGAGACTCTGACTGGGCTAAAACCAGTCATTCATTCTCTCCTTGCACAGACTTGCAGCATGACTAGTAGATGACATTTTCTGCTGTCCTAAGTAACTATTACAAGTAAGCCAAAAGCCTCATTGACACACATAGCAGCTGACTGGAAAGTCTCAATATAATACTTCGTATGACAGAACTTAGAAGTTTGTGACAAGATGCTGCTCTAAAGCATACTTTCTCATAGTACAGCACAGTCTTCCAAGCCTCAGTCCTTCATTTCCCTGACAATTCTTTTCATAGCTTCATATGACATATTATCATGGAATCATAGAATATCCTGAGTTGGAAGGGACCCACAGGGATCATCAAAGTCTAACTCCTGGCCTCACACAGGACAACCCCAAAAATCATACCATGTGCCTGAGAACATTATCCAAATGCTTCTTGAACTCTGTCAGGCTTAGTGCCATGGCCACTCCTCTGGGGAGCCTGTTCCAGTGCCCAAACATCCTCTGGGTGTAAAGCCTTTTCCTGACATCCAGCCTAAACATCTCCTGACAAAGCCTTATGCTATTCCCTCGGGTCCTATCACTGGTCTCCAGAGAGAAGAGATCAGTGCCCACCCCTTTGTTTCCCCTAGTGAGGAAGTTGTAGACTGCTGTCTACTCTTCTCCAGGCTGAACAAGCCAAGTGACCTCAGCTGTTCCTTTTATGGCTTCCCCTGTAGAACTGCCACTACCTTCATAGCCCTCCTATGGATGGTCTCTTACAGTTTTGTCTTTCTTATATTTTGGTGTCCAAAACTGCACACAGTACTTGAGGGGAGGCTGCATTCAGCAAAGGATCTAGCCTCAGGACCAAATGGAAAATTTAATTCTGTGATTTATATGCACAAGCAATTTAACTATAAGCAAGGATGTCCAACTACAGCACACCTGAGAATTGTTTCTTCCTTTCTCAGAGAGGAACTCAAACATCTTTCCACTGAGACCTTTGTGATTCAGGTCTTACACTTCTTTTCAGTAGATGAGGCAATTTTTTTCTGCTTTGTTTTTCTAATTGTACTTTTGAGAACTGCTTGAATTTTATCCTAACCTAACACATTGTATCAGCGAGATAAGTCAGAGCTTGCCCTTAGTTCTAGTACAGAAATGCATGTGTTCCCACTAAGGCAACTTCATTACTCCTTTCTTTGTTTTATATTTGAATAGAATTTGACATATACAAGATCCTAGTGCTAAGATTTGGTACAGTACAGGAAGGAGGAAGTACATAACTACAGTTCTCACTCCATTTCAATGGAAAGTAGTCTGTTGCAAGCAGCTGAAGTTCTCCCATAACCTAAAAAATCCTTCGGAATATTCTCACTTGATCAGCTCATTTTATTCTTTGATTTCCATCTTCCTCTGTGAGTGCAATCTGTTATTAGACATGCTTCTCTCTGGGTTTCCTACACAGGGATGTCAGCCATTTTGCCCATGTGCATATTGAACTACAGCTGAAGAGACCCCAGAGACACCCTGATTTTTCAGTTTTCAGCTATTTGGTGTTGTTGCCTCCATCTACTTTTATCTATTTAAACCTCTATCATTAAACAGTAGGATTTTTATGGTAAAGAACATTAAAGAAGCTTAGAGTTGGCATATGAGTTCAGCTGATACAGCCCAATGAAAAATATTAGCTAGACACAGAAATCTCTCTAAAGACAATATAATTTTGCATTTTGCAAATTACCTCTATAGCTATGGATAGTAATAACAGAAGCCATCTACAAGAAGGAAACAAAACCTTTCTACTTAGAATCCATCTTGAACTCCACCAGGAAATGAAGGAAGATACATCAAGAAAAATTATTTTTACTCTATTTTATCCCTTTTTTCCCTTATTTACTGCACATAGTTAAATTAAATGCAAACTGACTAAAAAAGATACATAAGACACAACAAATATTCTTTGACGACTCCTTGTAATCACAGTGGTCTTGCCACAGTCTTCTGGTGCCTGAGCAAGAACTCAGTCCAAAAATATCATGTACAGAAAAACATTGAAATGCTGTGATTTCATGCCTACTGTTACCTTCAAGTTTAAGTAGCTCCCTTGGCTCTTACACTTGTAGCAATTAGAATTTCCAGACAGCTCAGTGGCAGATATTCTAGGTGTTCTCTATTGCAGCGCTAACTGGCAGATGGCAGTCAATTCTTACCGTGAATGAATTAAATTCACTCATATAACACATGGCTGTAGACCTAAATATTTTTTAAAAGCTTTCTAAGTTTTCATTCTGCCTTTTATAGTTATACAGCAACAACAGCCAGCTATGTGATGTAAGTCTCAATTTTTATCACTTACAGTAGGATATGCAAGTCCCCATGCTGTTGTTTCTGGATCTCATTAATACATTTCTACACTTTTCCACTCATGCTAGTCTTTTCAGCAATAAAGTTATTTAAACATAGAAGAACTACTGAAGAACAAATACATGTTTGATCAGAAGACTGGAGCATCAGACAAAGAAAAAGGATTATCTGCCATACGTTTGTGATTTATTGGTCTAGTTGCCTGAAGTTGGAATTTTATCAGGATTGTATACTACATCAGAGAGATGATATACTTTTCCAATACCAAGAGGGTACTTAATATATCTAGATGGCAAAGGTTAAACTATATGTATGTCAAGTCTGACAGGTTCCCTTTTCTTATGACCTGAAATCCATGAGGACCACAAGTAATTAGCACTCTAGAAAAGTCAGGGCTTTAGGCCTTCAGGGGATTTTTCAGGTTGTTTTTGTGAGCAGATACTAATTTTGCAGTTTTAAGTTATACTATGGCATTTATTATATATTGAAGCATTAGATATTCTTCCTCCCTACCCATTATAAAAGATTTACTAATGTAAATTCTTTCTGTGCAAATAACTACATATTTTGATGCCCTGCCTATCTGTGCAACAATTAGCTGTGCAAACAAGCAGCTGAATGCATTTCAAACACACAATTAACAGGATTTTGCAGATGTAGAAGGACTTTCTATTTCTGGCTACTGTTGGTTGCAACCTGAAAGCTGCTCTTCTTAACCTCAACACCCATCTATAATGAACACTTCTGAATTACAAACAACATTCAAATACATTTTAAAATAAATATTACAGGACAAAATCAGACAAGGACTGGGGCAAAGAGGAGTGAAAGGAGTGAAAGTACAACTTAGTAAGCAAAATGGGAAATTGCTGTAGTCAAAGCCTGAGAGCTTACCAGGCACTTTATTAAACTGCAATGCACTACTTCATAGCGCTGCCTTTAAAATACGTTAACACTATATCACAGTTCCCGGCAGCATGAAGTCTTTCCAGAAAATGTGTCATCACTCTATGCAGTATATTTTATAGCCAGTATAATTTCATTTTATTGTATCCAATAATATTTTTCTGAAATTCTAGGAAGTCTCCCCACAAAAGATAAGTAATGACCATACTTTAATCAGCTGGCACAAAGTGTGACCACCGTACCACAAGAAAAAAAAAAGCCTTTATTACACCAAAACGTTTTCAGTTTCATTTTGCCTCTGTGGAAGAGGCAAAAATTAATAAAACCTGTGAGAATCTCATTCAAGTATTATGTAGCGTAAAACCTTTCAACTGTGAAGTTATTTAATGTCAAGACTGATTTCTACAGTTAAACCATTCTTGACAGAAAAAGTTTAAAAAGCTCAGAATTCTACACATTGCACTACTGTAGCATGAAAAGTTGAAAATTATGCTAACAAAGCCCAAAATATATGCCATTTGTTTCATATATCCACAATCATTCTCAAAAGATGAGCTGTATACCTCTAAGTGAAATAATGTAATTTTGCTTTTCTTACCAGGCTTGGATTTCTGCTTTGTGATCTGCCCATGACTGGAAAACATTGCTGTGGAGCCTGGTATAACAGTCCTTTCCTCTAAATCAGACTCTGGGATTGTAGCACAGCCACCTAGTTGAAAATGGAAGAAACTTAATGTGGTGTTTATGTAACAAAACAAATCCACTGGTGCATAATTGAGGAAAAGAGGTGATAAACTAGCTGACAGGAGCATATAAATCCGAAATAATCTTTACTTGCACTTCACAGAAATGTTTGTTAAAAAAAACTATTACCATTGTTTAGAAGGCTGATTATGCCTTAATGACTTCTCTCTACTACTTATGTCATTTTAATAAACGTTTGAATGCATTGAGACCACAGAATACGTAAAACTGGTTCCACATAAAACATGGCATATAATGTGATTTGTGTTAAAGATCAGATTACTGGGAGCTATTTTTGTAATAAAAGTAATTAAGTGTGAATGAAATAATTTTACAAAGTCAACAAACCTTATGAAGATTGTTAGTTTGCCACAAAGAATGACATGACGGGGTTTTTTGGATGGGCTATTAAATACAGTATTTTTATTTCTTAGTGCTAGAGATATGGAAACACAGGGACACCTTGAGTGTCCAATAACACACAGCACTGGCAATACCTTATTCAAGCAATTTTAGGACATATGGCATAATAGGTTCTTTGTATTTTTCAGTATTGCTTTACGAGCAGTTTATTAGACAACACGATTACTTATATCTTTCTCTTCAAACATGTTTAAATGCCTATGTTTAAAATAAGAAGAGAGGATAATCTAGTAGTAGTATCAGCTGAAGATAGCTGTAGTAGCTTGCAGTGGAATAGGTTGTTGGGTCACTATTCCACAGCAAATACGTGGCTTTACAGTAAGTACATTGCCAACACAGCTGAGCTCCATCTCTTTCTCACAACTATCCCAGGATCATCACTAGCAAGAAAAAAAATCCATGGACTCATCTATTGTGTTCTGAATACGTGTGTTTTTAAGCAGCACATCAGCTTCCAATGGAGGATATAGACTTTTCCTCTTCATGTTGAAGTTGTTCGACTTTGAAGAGACACGTTCTACTCCAGGCCCTACAAGCACTTCATCCAATTTGCAGCAACACAGACTGTTCTTAACTTACAAAATATGCAAGTAAAATAATTAAAAATAAGGTTGTGTTCTCAAGTAGGAGAGTTGCAGTTTCCCCAGCAGTTTCAGAAGCACTGGCAAAACAACCATATCCTGCAGAAATGTACCACACTGTCTAGCCAGGGTAAAGCATGACAGCTCCAGTGAATCCTGTGAAAACACTCATTCCTACCAGACAAAGAACTGACACAGCATCTTTTGCTCCTAAGAAAGAGGAGTGGTAGGCTAATGGTTGGATCTTAGAGGCCTCCTCCAACCATGATGACTCTATGATTCTAGGAGAGATACAAGCTGCTACATCCAAATACACCCTGAAAGAAAGTATAAGATGCATCACAGGGTTTATGTTAGATTCACAGCAAGCAAATTTTTTAGTATGAAAGGAAGGTTAGGAGTGAATCTGTCAGCAATGTGCAGACTTATGACCCATGACAGCTTCAAGTATTTAGGATACCGTCTATGAAAATGAATGAGAAAATGGGAAATTAGAAAATCTCTTCGTGTTAAAATACTGTAACACTGAGGTAATATCTGACATTGTATTAAATACAAATGTACCTACAGCCTAAATGAAAATAAGTATCAATAAACTTATACTTCTGTTCTTATTTTCAAATTGTGACTAAAATGTAAGCTATGTGATCTGAAGAAATAGAAACCAGTGGTTTGAAAATCAATTTAGATATTTTTCATTCTTATGTTCAGATAAAATCTACCCTATTACACAGTAATCTGTAAATACAGGATACAAAATTAAGGTTTCTTGCCCGAAAGAACTGTTAAGAATGGCATCATACATTTTAAAAGGTTTTATAACATTTTCTGACAGCATTATGAAAACTCACCAAATCAATTAGCATCTGTTGAATTTCTATGTGGAAATAAAATAACTTTTATAACATTCATTCTAGAACCTGAAATTCAGTAACTTACACAGCCTTGAGAATTAATGGCTTCTGGTGCCAAAATATTTCATTAGTCATCAATGCTGACAGTAACTGAATAAGACTCGGAAAAGGTCTATTTGCCCTTAGCTACAACACACTACTTGCTAAAAGGAAGCAAAACTTCCTGCTCTTAATTTTGATGCAAGAGCTTTGTTGAGATTTACTTGTCATATGATACTATCAGAAGTTAGTGCAATTAAAAGCAATATTCACTTCTTCCATTACTTTATTTTCTTGAGAATAGTGAGGACTGAAATGTTACCAGTAACAGACTATTTTACATAAACAGAAGATGTAGACAGAACACACAGAGCAATACTGTCAGAATCAGTATTAAGATTAGTAATTATGTCTTACCTCTGCAAGTACACCAATAATTGTACCTATGAATTGTTTTTTAAAATACTATTGTTTCATAAAGGCCTTCCACTTTCTAAAAGCATCATCCTCAGTGGTGCAGGATTTCACCAGGACTCTTGTGCTAATAATTATTGAAATGAACGACCAGACAAGAAAACAACAGAACAGTTGTTTTTACATTGTTTGAGGCAATGAGGTTTACACAATCAAGGTCTTTGTGCCTCCACATTTCTGGATTACTCTTCTATCAGCAGTATTATCTTCTAAATGAAGGAATTACTTAAATTTTCTAAACTTATATTCCTTAGCCTGTTCAAATACCTAGGGCTAGGTAGGTTGACTGAACCCTCATCTACACATCTACACATCAAATTGCCTCAACACCAGTGGTATCCACTTCTTCCAATGGAACTAATGGCAAATCCCATTTTCTTGCTCCCATAGGCAGAGGTACACATCCTCAAGACAACAACGGATACCCTTGACAACATCCTATGATTCTCCACAGGAAGTGGAGACCACACTAGCAATTGTCACACTGAAAGAATTGAAATAGTCAAAGTAAATTGCAAACTTTCACTAGACTGAAAAAGAAACTTGATAAGGCACTAACATACACTACTGAATATAATGTTTAAACCACAGTAGGTCAGGATTTTGTGACTCAAAAAACATTTCACAACTCAGAAGGGCAACTATCTGAAAAAATAAAACCACCAACAAAACCTTCCTGCTAGGCATGTAAGCTTTTTAATTTCCTATTTCATAGGTTCTACTGAGGGTATCTACTCTGACTTCATTGGTCAGAGACTAACAGAACTTTTAGTTAAAACACCCTTTGAATTCTCATATATCTCTGTATGCCTTTCTGTAAGTATTCACTGAACGTCCATTTTAGCAAGCATTTAAAGTATTTATGCACCTAGAATCCTAAAAGAAATCACAGCAGCAAAATAACTCACATTCATTCATAATTAACTGAGTAGTACAAACCCGAAAAGCGAAATGTTTAAGAAAAAGGGAGAAAAGAGGCAGGAATAGTAGTACATAAATCTACACACTGGAAATAATCCAAGCTGAGAAGTCCTCCAGATGTCAGTCTGTAAACAGTGCTTCATAAAATGAATTTCCCCATTAATTTTTGGCAGAAATAACATCTAGAATATGTTATTACATTTGACCCACTCCTTTCCCCTTTTCTGTCTAGCTAAATTCTTTTCTGACATCATAGATCTTTTATCAGTTGTGATAAATCCAAGAAAGCAAGCTTTTGTCAGCAGAACTGTTTGATAGGGTACAACACGCATAAAATTACACTCAGGCTAATAGTGAACTTTGTTCACCAAAGGAAATGAGACTTCTCTTGTTTATTTTCACTACATCTGTTTTTGTAACACATTTGGTTCTTAAGTTGGAAAAAGATACCCACACCCAGAGGAAATATAAACATATAATACATATTGAACAAAAATTAAGTACTGACAGTTTTCCTACAGGTTCCTATCATCATGTTTTTACACATTTTAATATGGCTCTAAGATTAGACAAACAGGAAAACAAGAGTGGTACACATCTAAGAAAATGAAAAGGCACTTTGAGGAAAAGTTATTTAACCCAAAACTATTTGGGTTTCCTTTTTCTCTTCCACTCAGTCACAATCTAAACTATGCATAAAGTTTCCATTTTCCTCTGAAATTAACTCTTACAAGAGTCTACAGAAAGAAGAAAAAAAAGCTTCCTGAACAGTCTTTGGCAGCAAGACAGTCAAAATGTGAGCAGGAAACTCTGTAAATAGCAGGTTTTGTATCCATATGTATGCCATTATACAATGGAGATAATATAAGCAGCAAAAGTATTTCATAGAGATTCCAAAAAACTATATCCAAAACCATGTCCACTTGGGTTTTCTGTGCTGTCGACAATTTTAGGAAAGTGTATACTAAAAAATGCAGTCTAAGGCATTAGAGATTATGCTCCCTAAACAGAGTTAATTAATTACCTGTACTGATTCTGCTAGCTACATTTATTCAACTCCTGGAAATTTTATTAAGATCTGCCCACCAGAATATAGCTTGCCTGTTGAAGAAAACAGCATATGCAAGCTGTGCAGATAGATAATGCTATTGCTGCTTTCTAAGTGGAAGACAAAATAATAAAATCTATAGAAGGAAACAATACAGATTGGAGTGTATAATGAGGTCCATGGAACATTTATTCACATGTCAGGTCTGGAATAGACTCTGTCATTTGAATAGACACATTTCAGGAATGCAAACATATTTCCATTGCAGAGTGTGAAGAGAAAGAGAGGAGAGGAAAAAGAGAGGAGAGGGGAGGAGAAGAAATAATTATGAGGAGGGGAGAAAGAAAAGAGGAGAGGAAGACAGAGGGAGAGACAATGGGGAGGGAAGGGAGACAAAAAGAGACTAAAAGAGAAAAAGGATTTCTTTTTTCTCCTGAATGTGTCTGATAATGAATACAGTTACAATTCACAGTAGAAAACAGTCCATGTTTAGTTCAGGTATTCACTAGCAAAATGAGGAGTCACAAATTAATCAGTTGCAGATTTCAGAACATAGAACTTAACTCTAATATTGTGGCTACAATCCTGCAGTCACACAATTCCATTGGTTTGCATCTGATTTGACAGAAGCAAATTCAACAAAATTGTGGAAAATATTTTTGTATTACATTCCATTAGAATAATAAATTGATGAAAAAAAAAATCAGACCAAGAGAATAGTCAGCCCAAGATCACTGAAAATCACCAAAACACATTTTCAGTGGGAGCACACAGAGACATACCAGACTGCTACTCTGATTTATTCATGTTTTACCGAAATGTTTCTTAACAAAACTTCCAGTTCCTAAACTCCATTGCTTGTCCCATAATAAGCTGTCACAATTTGCACTGAGAGCTATGTAGAGACAATTCACACCAATTGTGTGGCTTCTGTTTGAGCTTGTACCCTGTTCAAATATTTTGAACATGCCTGAGTTCATAAAACCTTGACTTAAGAAGTTCAGGGCACATTGGCAGCATAAACATTTTGTGGGAGCAACTATGGTGTTTAAACTGTCAAATTGTCTTGGCCATTCTTCCAGGATGAGGTTCAGTGCATGTGGTATGCAAGTCATACAAATGGCATTGAGAAACACATTGCTAAGAACAGATTTAACAGCTGTTTTCATTAAAGGACATGATTGGATATTCAGCCAAGAACACAAAATCAACATTCAGTAGTACCCTTACTAACTCAGGACAGAGAATGCAGTAACATTAAACTGTATCATGCCATCCAATATCTAACAAAGTCTTTTGTTATGCACTATGAACAAAGGAAGAATGATGACAGTTGTACTTCAATCACATAAGTTTACCGTCCAACCACCTATTCACCCGATGAGCACAAACTGGCTGAAAAAAACATGCTCTCTGCTCTGCTATGTGTTGGGAGAGGTAATTATTACTGAATTTTGTAGTTCTTGGAGTATTTCCATCTGCTTTTATGTAACAATAAAAAAATCAGCTTAGAACAAGAATTCTTCAAGGGTAGTATCAACTCTTGACAAACACTAAGCATAAAAATCACTGTATTTTTCAGAATACACTGCCTCACAACACCTGGTGTTTTTTCTTGACTAGATCTAGCTTTTATTTAGCATAACTAGAAATTATTTTCTTTCAAAATACTTGAATACAGCAGTAGCAGAAGTTACAGAACATACTGTCATCAATACATTTTCAGGACAACAGTCTCCATTCAGTAACAAACTCAGTTTCATGATATCCTTTTGTGGAGCAAGATGAATATGCAAGGCTTTTGTTTTGGTTTACACATATAAATTAATTTTTGCGCACAGAAATATACACATATATGTATTAGGATATATCCATAAGAAATAAATAAATAATTGTATAACAAATATTTTGTTTTCAGTAAGATATTCTTTCACTTCCTGAGAGTCTGTTTTTATTACATTGTTTTAGTACTGCACAGTGGTAAGGAGACTACTAGATCCTTAGACTTTTTTACTAATTTATGTCAAAAACTTAAATAAGTAATTTCCCCTTTGATAAACATTTTTCTGATTATTTTTCCTGAAAGTATATTCAAATGAATTTCTACTGTCAGTTCTGGTTTCTATCTGCCAACACACCCCAAGAGAAGACCTCAAGATCCACAGCAGCTGGTATCTCTGGATCATGTTTGTCAAAAAAACGTTCACAATATTGTCTTTACGCAGTCTCTAGCTCTTCTTCAGTGTATAGTCAAAGTAGACAAGCTAAAATGGACTGTTATTATCTTAGTAACAAATCCTCCAGGTATTCATCATTCTAAAAATTTAGCAAAATGTTTTGGTCCTATTGCCATTTAAAATGCTTATATTTCCTGGAGCACATACATGAAGCTTTCTTCCACTTAAAGATGCAAGCATGCAGACACATATATCGACACTATATACTTGTACCTATGTGTATGGACACACAAATTTTGGATTTGCTAGTG